>NW_016804965.1:281247-321063 GCF_001698545.2 Rhinopithecus bieti
AAAAAAAAAAAAAATGGCATTTTGGTATATGTTCCCTTAGAATTTTTTTTTTTAAATCCATAGTCTAATCACGTCTCTTCCACACTATTCTCTCCAGCCCCTGCCACCCTTCAAAAAACACCACATATAATTTTCTATTCACAGCTTTGAAACTTCCTTTGTTCACTTCACAATACATCCCCCATACCTGTGTCAGTCTTTCTTTTTTTTTTGAGTCTCACTCTGTTGCCAGGCTGGAGTGCAGTGGCACCATCTTGGCTCACTGCAACCTCTACCTCCCGGGTTCAAGCGATTCTCCTGCCTCAGCCTCCCAAGTAGCTGGGACTATAGGCACATGCCCCTACTCTCGGCTAATTTTTTGTATTTTAGTAGAGACCGGGTTTCACCATGTTTGCCAGGATGGTCTCGATCTCCTGACCTAATGATCCGCCTGCCTCAGCCTCCCAAACACAGGTATGAGCCACCGTGTGTGGCCGCAAGTCACTTTCTTGAAGCCTATGTCACCCCTGAAAATCATCATAAAATATAAACCCACTTTACTTTTTGTCTCCTAGAATTTTTATTAAATGTCTACTATGATGTGCCAAGAATTATACTAAGAACACTTATATACATAGATTATTTTCTACGGTTGAAGTTTGGGAAAGTTTTAAGAAGGTACTCTCTCCCTGCCTCCCAAAATGGGAACACAGTACATTGGAAGAGCTTTAAGAATTTGAATGTGTAATCCTGATAGATTTCATTCCAAATTTAAAATGCATCAGTGGATGGAATGAGTTATACAACAAATGGAAATTGCTCCCCCTGTGTCACAGTGCAAGACACTATACTGGGTATTTTGGGAGACTAAGAGGCGGTGATGATGATGATGATGATGATGATAATGATGATGTTAGTGATAATAGCTAACACTAACTAGATTATCTCACTGAAGCCCTAAAAAGTATAAAGTGGACTGGGCGCAGTGGGTCACGCCTGTAATCCCAGCATTTTGGGAGGCCAAAGCTGGTGGATCACCTGAGGTAGGGAGTTTGAGACCAGCCTGGCCAACATGATGAAACCCCATCTCTACTAAAAATACAAAAACTTAGCCAGGCATGGTGGTGGGCACCTATAATCCCACCTACTCAGGAGACTGAGGCAGAAGAATCGCTTGAACCCAGGAGGCTGAGGTTGCAGTGAGCCAAGATCGCACCACTGCACTCCAGCCTGGGCAACAAGAGTGAAATTCCATCTCAAAAAAAAAAAAAAAGTATGAAGTGGGTGTTTTTATGCACTCATTTTCTAGAGGAGGAATTTAAGATTGAGGAGGTTGAGTGAATTGCCCAAGGTGACCAGCCAGTAAACAGTGGACTCTGGCTTTGAAATCAGGCTGGTTGATTCCATAGCTCAAGCTGTCACCCATTACAGAGCTTTGCTTCAGGAGCTTGTAATTCCAGGGGACTGCTGCCTACTATATTCCCTTGCTTATCAGTCTATGACTGTGCCAAGTGGTGCATGTTTTAAAGCTCAAGAAAAACATTGGGGTAATGGACTTAAACAAGGAACCACCAAGCGTGTTCACTAATAAAATCCAACTCACAGTTCTAGTGTCAAGGTTAAGAACTTACTTCCTTTGGTTAAGTACACTTTTGGTTAAGTAAAGCTCAGAACCTGAGAACTGTGCTACAAAAAAAAAATTGACTGAGTCTTGGTCCCTGCTAGGCAACATAATATGTATTCCACATGTGTGAAATTTAAACACCTTGTTGCTTACTTACAGTAAGCAATTGCTGTAATAAACCAAGGAGGCTTCAGGTCAAACAGATGCATTTGTTTGACAAAACGTAAATAGAACTTTGATCCCTGATTTTGCCAGTAGTTATTTTCTGTTCCCATTAGCCTAAGATGTCTCTAGTGTTAGCTTAAATAAAGGTAGAAAACAAAAACAAGGACGGTATTCCCTGCTCAGGACAAATGTCCTTTTTAGTGGGGTTTCTAATATGGAAGTTGCTCTGCAAATTGTTGTCTGAATGTGGCTAAGCAACCTACAAAGTCATGAGTACCCAGAACCCAAAATACTTTCTAATTCTATTTGTTTGGTGATGGTAACAGCATGGGCCTGAAGATATATCTTTATCTTAACTCTAAATAAACCTCTTTCACTCAGCCCAAGTAACAGACACATATTTGAAAGAGAAGGAAATGCTAAAGACTCCCTCCTGAGATTAATGACACCACTTACGTCACACTGGATCAATTCCTAAGTGCTTTCACAGGTCATATCGTATCCATTATTTGGTACTATTAACAGGTGCCCATTTTAAGAAAGGTAACCTGTTAGGTGTGATTGTGTGACTTCTGCCAAGCATGAGCATCAGTCATGAGGGTCACAAATCTGGAACTGGAATCCAAGTGGTCTGCTATCAAATTATGTGCTTCTTGATCCCAGTTAAATAAAAAGACTGAATGGAGCAAGCAAATTGTAAATGACAAAGGGAACCCCCTCATGGCCAGGTAGCCCCCGCAGTGGTCACTGGTCTTGGAAGCAGGGCAGTCCCTCTGCCTGCCTTCTGGGCCCACTGCACCAAGCAGATCATGGCCTTGCACGAGTTCCCATTATCCACAGTGGATCTTCTCGGTGGAATGTTTCAACTTGCTCGTGGAGGTCACAGCCATGCCCTCATACTCTCTTTTACAGATACACATTCTCCCCTCATTTTGCTGAAGTTTTCTCTTTCATACAAAAAGCCAAGGCTCACTAAATTGCCATCAAGTCATTAGTAGGGCTTCTGGTCTGCAAAGCCATCTGCTTTCCTGCAGAGCAAGTGCTCCTTTGCTATTTACAACATGCTGTTGCTAAGAACAGTCTTGCTCTCTGCTGAGTGTCATCAGAAGGTGCCCATAACCGTATGGCTAACATTGAGTGGCCTGTCCCAGAGGTGAGAATGGATAAAGCCCCTGTCTGAATGAGCTGTGTCATCTGCTACAGATTCTTCCACAAGTACACACTCCCCCTTGGGGCCCAGACACTCACGATTAGACAGGCGATGGTGCTGGTAGTATCTCCCTCTGCTGCCCACCTCTGGCAAGGCACCTCTCCCAGGTGGTCTCTCCTCCCAGGCCTCAGGTCACCCTGGAGATCAGCCCAGCCACCCCTTCACAGGGCCCCCAGCACCCACGAAGCCTCCCATGCCCTCAGTAGCTCTGCTCCTGCTCCTTCCAGAGTCTTTTAGGAGCCTTTAGAAAATTTTCTATATTTCTCCAGAACCATAAATGCTCTGCTGTCAGTGGGAAGCTACCAGAGGGCAGCTGTCAGTGGGAAGCTATCAGCAGGAAACTGTTCAAGACCCCAGACATACACACCGGTGAACTGGTCCCTGTTGCCGAAGCCCCACTGCTGTTGAGGCAACAACAGTGCAACCTCAGCAATCCCTCGACCTTCCCTGGGGAATCCTCCATTCTCCCAGGGCCAGGTCTCACCTCCAGATGCGAAGTGGAACAACTCACGGAACCAGTTTAAAAGGATGAGCCCAGGAAGTAATGAGCTGGGTCCCTGCAAGAAGTAGCTCTGACCTGGGACACAGTCCTAGCCCTGCTGTAGAACAGACCAGAGCTGGACAATCTCACGCCTGGGTGGGAGAGCAGGCAAGGAGTGCTGCCCCACAGGTCCCCCTGCCCCAGGCCCTGGGCGTGAACATCCAGCAAGTGGCCCCAAAAGCCTCCTCTGCAACTTTCTTAGAAGTCTGAGCAAAATATTCAAATGAATACATGTTCAATTCAGCACTTCTTAGTTCTTAAACTTAAAAAGAAAAAAAAAAAGTTGGGTGCCAGGTTTGCAGTCCTAAAGCAGGACCGACCCACCATTCAGTATGACTGTGGTGCCCTCTGGTGTTCATAAAGAAAGAAACTGTAAACAGGAGTTACAACTTCAAAATGTTTCTCACCCCAAATCACCCTTGATTTTCCATGTGCCTGATGCCTGTCTCCCAGCCACCTAAGATGATGAGAACTGCCTAGAAAAACACTCCTGGAAACATCCGGGTGGGGCAGGTCATGTCTGGAGAGGACACTGCCCTCTTGGTGCATTCTTCTGAAACTAGAGTTTTGCAATAGCATCCCACAGCTCATCTGTTGGGGGATTTATAAACTACAAAAATCTGGGTTTTTTTTTGTAAGGCTTCTGTCTGAAGGGAGAAACATTGGAGCGACCGTGGAAATTCTGAGATCTCCACTCCATCCACTCTTCAGCTATGTCAAGACGAAAGACCCCTGAGAGATCCAGGTAGCAAATGACAACAAAAACCCGAGACAATCAGCCAGTTCACCAGCAGTGAATAAGTGCTGCTGGGGGCTGCTGGGGAATGCCAAGGCTAAGAGATGTCCTTCACCTCTCAGAACAACAATACCTGGCACTTAGTGGGAAGGACCAGATCATGGTAAAGAAAACACGTGCTGGAAGAGGGAAGGTCCCCTAGGAACAGAGACAGGGAAAGGCAAAAGCCGACCTTCCCTTTGCTGTTCACGTGGAAGAACTTCCATGCCCTCCTGCCCAAACGTGAGGCTGTGACCGGGTTGTCAGCTTCCCCGCGCTGCCGTAAATGGCACAAACCGCGTAGCTTAAAACAACAGGAATGTCTTCTCCTACAGGTGTGGAGGCCAGAAGTCTGAAGTCAAGGTGTCTGCAGGGTTGGTTGTTTCTGGAGCTCCAAGGGGAGTCAGTTCCATGTCTTTCTCTTGGCCTCTTGTGCCGCCAGCAATCGTGGGTGTGTGTCACCGTGGTGTGCCTCCAATGTCACATGCTGTTCTGCCCTGGGTCTGCGTCTTCACATGGTTTTCCCCACTCTGTATCTATCTGTATCTCTTCTTCTTTTCTAAGGAGGACTCCAGTCACATGGGATTAAGGGCCCACCCTACTCCAGTAAGGCCTCATCTTAACTTAGATCTTAATTATATCTTCAAAGACCCTGCTTTGAAATAAGACCACATCCACAGGTACCAGAGATTAGGACATGTCTCTTTTAGAGGCACAACACATTCAATCCACAACAGGATTGTAAAATTGCACAGATTTGGAGATTTTATTTAGGCCTAGGCAGTGGTGCTGGGAAATATTTGATAAAGTAGATTTCCAGGGATGGGGGGGGGGCATTAGTGGAGGGAAGCCCTGGTTTGTAATGTTTGCTGATTTCGCTTCCAGGCCTATTTCAAGCTATCAACATAACAACTGGCTTGCAAAACTCCTGAAAATTCAACAATGTGTGGCTCTCTTTCATTGGTAGTAACCATGCCCTTGGGCCTATTTTATGAAAAATGTCAATAGCTAAAAGGAGTTATTTATTACAGTTTTTAAATGCATATTTTGTATTATTGAGGACAAGATGTCCCAACAACTTTTGATTATCTATATGTAAAATGACCAATTTGTATGTAATTCATATCCAATTTCAAATCTGAGCCTGCGTCCAGGTAGATCTGTTTTCTGGGTCTCCATTATCCTAAAACAGCATCAGCCTTCTCCTCCCAGCCCCTCCAGACACCTGCCCCCACCTCTGATGTCCTCACCACTCACAGATTTCCCATCTCCCTAGGTGTGACAACTCCACCATATTCTTTGAGGTGAACCTGGCACTCAGCTTCTACTCTTTCTATCCCAACCTTGTCATTGGCCTGGGGACCTTCAGCACCACCGTGGCCCTCCCAGCCAGCAACCCCTCCCTTGTCAGATCTTGGATGCCCTCCACCTCTCAAATCTGAAACTCCAGCCTCGCCTCTCTGCCCACCACTGCCACCTTGCCAACAACTCCCTTATGTACATGATGCTTACATCTCGCTAATACCTCCGAGCTCCCCAAACCTATCTGCTGGGTCCCTTTCTTCAGCCCCTTCCCTGTTCAATGAAATCTCTGGGATCACCATTGTAACTGCTGCCTTGTCAATACACCTAACTCTATCCACCACCCCAGCCAACACTGGACCGCATGTCCATCTGCTGGTGGGGTGAATGCTGGAGCTGCAAACCCAGGGTCTCCAGTGCTAGGGTCCTGCAACCCTACCCAGCACCCTCTGTGTGTCCCAGTAAGACCTTTTACCATTCTCCACCACTCCTCAGCATTCGCATCTCACTTCCAGCAAAAGACATTCCCACCTACATCACACACACACACACACACACACACACAAATAGAATCCTCCCTTGTTAACAAAGTGTGTTCATATAGGGTCATTTGACCCACACACCTGGGACAGGCAGGCACAGCAAGTGTTATTATTCCCACTTTGTAAATCAAACTGAGGCTCAGAGGGGTTTCATGTACACATCAGACAGTTATTAACAGAGCGAGGGTAGGAACATGGATCTCCCAATTCTGAGCATCCCAGGTCAAGCGGTGCGGTGATTTTACCAGTGGGACCTTGGTATCCAGAACGAGCTCCCACATCTCTGGACACCATCCAAATTCTCTGTCCACCTCTAGGGTGTGCTACCTTCTCAACTATGATTCAATTGCTCTCAAGGCACCTAAAGTTTATTTACCCTTCATGCTACCAAAAAGAAAAAAAAAAAAAGCAGAATGATCTTGAAAGCAAGAAGCAGTTTTTTTTTCCTTTCCTCTGAGAGTTGTTACCACCAATTGTGTTTCCTTGTGGAAGTGTTTGGCTGGTAGAGGATTCTCAGAGTCCTCGGCTGAAACAAGACAGTTCACCCTCTGCTCCTGTGGTCTGGTTCAGAGCTCGGGAGCTGACCAAGGGTCTGATCAGGAAACATCTTCCCATGGAAGCCAAATGCGCGTCTGGAGACCCATCAAGGTATCATGGATAAGAATCCGCTGGGTGGATCCAATGCTGTGGGCTTACATGGATGAGATGATTTTCTGTAAACACATAATACGAGCCAAATCCACTTCCTCTGGGAATGGGAGTCCTAAGTGAGTCATATTCTAGTCAATTAGGAATCTCAGCTCTTTCCCAGGCCTTCCAGCAAAGCATGCACACCAGAGGGAATCTGTTTCTGTTAATATAAAAAGTACTTCCCTATCCCAGTTCCTCTTCCAGTACCTTTGTTTGTGTTGCACCCACATGGCTGTACATGGAGGCAAATATGCAAAACAGGTGCCGACCTCCCGTGTGGCCCTGGGCCAGCCTGCGTGCCTTCCCGCAAGGCCACCCCCAGGATGTCTTGTTCTTTGATCTGCCTGCACTGGGTCAGTCCAGGGGGCTGACCCCATCCTACCCCATAAGAACTGATGTCTGTGGGATACACCAGAAGCACTGGACTGGGACACGGATGGCTTGGCTTCTAACTGTGTGAACTTGGGGAAGGCCCATGCCCTCCTGAGTCTCCGATTCCTCCTCTGCAAAATGAGAGTTTTGCTATGGGCGAATCTAACTGGGCAATGCCATGAGGACTGCTTATGTTTTCACGATGAAGGGGACTCCGTAGAGCAGAGAGTGCTGCAGGGAGTTGAGGACAAAGGAGCTGCTTTTATACAAGATTTATTTAGGGGCTCATAGTTATGTTTAGAATTGAACAATGTTTTTGCCAAGCTCTAGTGGAAATGGAAAACAAGGAACAGCAATGTATCAGGCAATGAGGAGCAAATAAAAAGAAGGGAAAGCCCAGGCCTGCTCGTGGGTGAATCAGCAGGCAGCACACACCTGCAGAGCCATTGATTCATGCACATTTTAAGTAGTTTTTATGGACAGATTTTGAGGAGAGATGGAACAGGATTGGACTGGGCCTTTGGGCCATTTAAGGCAATCTAGGGTGCTCTTGGTGGCTCTGAGGACAGCAGTTTAAAAGGATGCCTCCTAGTCCTTGCCCATGGCTGCCTCATGGGGAAGCTGTCACTGTCTCTCTCCCAAACAGGGTGGGGTGGTGGGAAGAACACAGAAATGTTGTGAACATTAAACAATGATATCCACACAAAATACAAGCACGTAGCTTTCAACAAATGCTAGCAACTCTTCGTGCTTCTGTGGGTCATCTCAAAGGCCAAGGAAAGAGGAGCCTTCTCCAGGCTCGCAGCTGCACTCAGGTCCCACATGTTCAGGCATGCCTGCCCCGCTGCTGCCCTGGGTTTTGGCCAGTGGCCAATGCCTTCACCTCTCCTCCATCCTAAGAAGGGAGTCCCAGGGCTTGTGGGGAGCACAGCACCAGTGCTGGGAGGCAGTGGTCATACTGGTTCAGAGCACCCAGCTGAGTCTTAAGACTTGTGTTGAAATCTTGGTCCTGCCATTTACTAGCTGTGCTGCCTTAGATAAGTGTTACTTCAATTCTCTGAGGCTCAGTTCTTCATCTCTAAAATGTGCAATCATTTGTTAAATAAACAGCTGTGGAGTAAATGGGAATAAGGCCACTTTCCACATGGGAGGTCTTTGTAGCAATTAAATGAGGTAATTACTAGGCCAACTGATGACATAGTAAGTGCAATGATTAATTTTATGTGTCAACTTGACTAGGCTGTAGGGTGCCCAGATATTTGGTCAAACATGATTCTGGGTGTGTCTGCCTGGGTGTTTTGGGTGAGATGAACATTTGAATCATTTGAATCAGTTGACTGAGTAAAGCAGGTTGCTGCTGCCCACCCCACCCCGACTGTGAGTGGCCCTCATCCAATCAATTGAAGGCCTGAATGGAACAAAAAGACTGACCCTCCTGCCTCACTGCTTTGAGCTGGGACATTGGTTTTTTTTTCTACCTCCAAACTCAAACTGAAACATTGGCTCTTCCTGGGTCTCAGGCATGCTGAATGCAGATCCTGGGACTTGTCAGCCTCCATAACCATATGGGCCAACTCCTTATTTTATATATGTATATATATGAAATACATACATTACATACATATGTCCATCTCTCCTATTGGTGCTGTTTCTCTGAAGAACCATGACTAGTACAATAGGTGCTTAAGAAAAAATAATAGGTTGCTTTTAATTATTTCTATTTCTGTTATCTCAAAACTAAGCAAGAAATGACGTCTAAATTGTAAAGCTGACTGAAATTATGTTAAGGGATAGGAGGAAATGCCAATAATGACTTAAATAGCACTTATTATTTGTATGCTATTCAGATGGTATCTTTTATCTTCTAAAATGAGCATTTATAATAACATGTGTATATCAATTGTGGCAATATCATTACCTTAAATTCTGGGAAATGCATTTTTAAATATATATTGACAACTACCTCCTTCTAGTTGTATAGTTCTTTAAAATTAAAGAATTATATTAATTGGACTATGATTTTACCATTCCCTAGTTATGATGAAATCACTGATATGCAAACCTGACGGTCTGCTCACGAGGGTGAAGAAAGTGCTCACTGATTGCTTCTGCAACTTATAGAGGTGGTGAGGGGCTCTCACGAACATGCGCCCAGGAGAAAGCCATCACTACGAGATTCCAGACACAAGGGAGGACTGTGAGCAGCCTCAAGATGTGAATAAGGAAAGACTCATGCCTGTAATTTCAGCATTTTGGGAGGATGAGGCAGGCAGATCACTTGAGGTCAGGAGTTCAAGACCAGCCTGGCCAACATGGTGAAACCCCTGTCTCTACGAAAAATACAAAAATTAGCAGGGAATGGTGGTGGGCACCTGTAATCTCAGCTACTGGGGAGGCTGAGGCACAAGAAACACTTGAACCTGGGAGGCGGAGGTTGCAGTGAGCTGAGATCATGCCACTGCAATCCAGCCTGGGTGACAGAACAAGACTCTGTCTCAAAAAATAAATAAATAAATAAAAAAGAAAAAAAAAAAAGAACATGCCACAACAGCACAGACTACAGGTGGAGGAGGAAAAGAAGACCTCACCACTCTGTCAAGTGGACTTACCAATAGAGGAAGGGGGCAGTGGTGGCAGGGGAGGAACAGAGCAAGTCGATCGTGACCCATGATTCTGGAGATGAACTACTTTCTGACAATATGAGTATGCCTTGAAGTGATTCATAAGAAAAGATGCAGTCAGAAGACATGGTATGTTTAGTTTCTTTAAGGTTCTAGGTAGGAATAAAGGATGTAAGGGGATTTTAATCTTTTGTTGTATAGGCCATGACTTTGAAGAGAAAGGAAGATGTAGGAAGGGGACTGTTGGCCCGGGATGGTGTCAAAAGACACAGTTGATTTTCTGGTGATGACTCTGAGCTACCAGATATTAAATAGCCATCAAGAAGCACCGTGAAGACCATGAAGGCTATCAAATAACCCAGCTGGCAGAAGACTTGCCTCCTAATGAAGACTTTCAACTGAAATCTGAGTTGGAGAGGAAGACAGGCTCCATTATATTTACACTATGAAGGGCAATAAAAGATAAAATGCCCAATATTTTTTAGAAAACATAGCAGGAAGACTACCAGGAACAGTATTTATAGGCACAGTTGTTTATTCACCAAGGTTTATTGAATAACTAGTTGCCCTGGAGACTGTAACAAATGAATGAGATCCAGGCCCCATATCAACTGGAAGTGTCTTCTCCGAAGCAAATGTCTGAGGAGCTGTCGACCACCCCCACTCTCACTGTCAAAAGTTTCATCTCTGAGAAGGGAGAGAGAAATCCAGTCTCTTTAGAGGGCATCAGCAGGAAGTGATGCTGTGCCATGGACAGTATCATTTCTAGGCCATGCCAGAAACCCAGGTGTCTCCCTTCTCTCACCCTCTCCATTTAAACCATGCTGATCAATTAACCAGGCCTAATCACGCCTCCTTTCTAAAGCTCTCTGAAGTCCACTCTCTTCCTGTTTCTTGAATAGAGGTAGTGAACTTGGTCACTACCCTTGACCAAGCTTATTATCTCCTGCCAGACTTCTAACTGACAGTCCTTTCTCCAGTCTTTCTCTGGTCTCCATATACTAATTCCTTTAAAATGCAAATATTATCCCATCACTGCCCTGCTGATAACTCTTCAAACTTGCCCGTTGATCTTTAGCTAAAAGTCCAGCTTCTTAGCAGGGCTAGTCCCTGGGACTTGCCCCTGCCTCCAGTGCCACTTCTTCCCAATGCCATCCTGTCCACTCAAACCCAGTTTCTACTAACTACTATGCACGTTTAGCTCCATGAACACACCATTCTGTCTGTCCTCTGAGTCTTTACACATGCTCTTCCCTGTCTCAAAACATTCTTCTGCTCCCTTCGCCCTGGTCTCCCAATCTCACCTGGCTCACTTCTTCACCACAAAGGGTTAAAATTTTTTAAATGTCAGGAAAGTGTCACAAATGATGGAGGTAGGAAGCAGTGGCCCCTGGGAAGTGGGAATCCCGGAGGAGGCTGCATTAGGAGTTCAACTATCAGAAAAGCTGAAGAAATTGCATGAGCAAGACCATGGAGGCAAGAAAAGTACTGGGCAAGCTGGAAAATTGAAGGCAGACAGATCTGCCTGGTGCATAAGAGGTGGGGAGGAATGGGTAAATGGGTGGCCAAGGGGATAGGCTTGGTCCAGTGAAGCTAGAGAAGGTGAGAGGCCTTGAAAACCAAGCAAAGGAGTTTAGTCCTTGTTTTACAAACAATGGGAAAAACTTGAAACTGGGGAGTGCTGATTTCTATTTTAGAAAGGTGTGGCCAACGAGTGCAGAGGAATGGGGCTGGAGAGATGAGTGACCTTAGAGGAAGATGAGGAGATGAGGGCCCAGACCAGGGTGGCAGCAGGAAGAACTGGCTGAGGCAATGGGTTCGGAAAAGATGTGGAGATCCAATCCCCTAAACTCAATGCTCAGTGACCGAATGCAGCAGTAGAGAGTGACTCATGAATCAGAGGGGACTTGAGATCCTTGCCAGAGAAACTGGGAATATGGTGAGGCCCATTGGCTGAGGTGGGAATCACAAAGGGGGAGCAGGTTTGGGGAAGATAATGAGTTAGTTTTGGAACATGTTGACTTCAGGGTGTAGGCTCTAGAAGCCCACGAGCATAATTAAAGTCAGACACAGCCCTGGTTTCAGCATGCAGGGCTGTTCACGGAAACCACCTGTTAGAGTTCATTTTGTCCTTCCTGGTGTCCTTCTGTTTCCATGACTCCTCTTTTTCATATCCCAATGAAGCAATGTGAATTGTTTGCTTTGCACGCCAAGAACGAGTCGTCAAAGCTCAGGGAGAGTGGACATGAGCGCCAGTGAGTGGGAGAAGAGTGGTTGTGCCAGGGCCAAAATTTTCACTAGGAAATTGTTTTCCTCCCTAAGTTTGTGTCAATCAGTCATACTCTGTTTCTCTTTCTTTCAAGATTCCTCCCAAGTCTCAGTGCTGACCTGCCCTCATGAGCAACCTGAACACTCC
The DNA here is from genome assembly GCF_001698545.2 of Rhinopithecus bieti. Taxonomy (NCBI): domain Eukaryota; kingdom Metazoa; phylum Chordata; class Mammalia; order Primates; family Cercopithecidae; genus Rhinopithecus; species Rhinopithecus bieti. Next base: position 293,485 of record NW_016804965.1, read on the forward strand.
AGACAACACTGCTTCTTCGCTCTGAGCCCCTGGGGCACTTTGAAGTTCTCAGTGCGCACATTTTTCACATAGTTTTGTAGTTTCCTCTTTGCTTTTGAACTCTTTGCAGGTGTACATCTTGTCTCCTTAACTAAATTCTTAACTCTTAAAGAGCCCAACTTATGTCAAACATTTTTATTTTGCTGTTGTCACAATGCCTAGTACAGTCCCAGGTGCATATTAAGTTTTTAAAAGTACAAACTGGATTGAAACTGACATTGAATTCATTTGGCATAGAAAGGAGACTGGAAAACAACCTCCTTGAAAGGACATGGTATGAGAGGAGATAAGATCGATGTAGGGAGGGAGATAGCGCCAGTTCCTACCATGCAGAGGAACATATCCTAACTTAAAAAAAAGCTTTCCCTCTCTTGTAGTAATAATGATTTTGCATTCTAAATATACTTGAAAGGATGAGAATACTGGTCTTCTAGATGCCAAGGAAGTTGTCTTCGCAACTGGCTAAAACGTCCATTTTCCTGAGACCACCTTTTGTGATCAACAATATTGGTAATATAAAAATGTGGAACTTGTCATTTATAGTGAATTACACGCCGTAGTACTTGGCGCCACTCAAATGGCAAGACTGAGAGTGAATCTTTCACTTCCTATTGGTTACAGCTCCATTTGTGTGGCCATCATAACGGCCCATCATGTGTGTACCCATCATGTGTGGGTAACTTAAAAGGAGAGTATTCATGACTCAGCTCATGACATTTTCCCCAGGCAGAAGAGACGGAACAACCCCAAGTATTATGGTGGCCAGATTGTGTACTTGTCATATTGGAGGACGATGTCTATGGGAGAGGTGAGGAGAGGAGGCAGGAAGCTGGTTTTGTAAATCAATGAATCTCAAAGATTTCTGGGGCTGTCCTGCTACCAGTGCCTGGCACTCTACCATCCACATCACATATAATATGGATCCCTGCTCCCTGGACAGCAGGATGCCCTTTATCCTTACAGGACATTGGAATAATAGGACCACAACTTGTAGCTTTCAGTAGGAGACACAATTAAGAGGAGGAGGAAGTGTGGCTTGAAAGGAGGATGAGTAGGTCAGGCGGTGGGTATTCTAAAAGCCCAAACTTGACCACCACACAATCTATGCATTTTTAAAAATTGCACTTGTACCCCGTATATTTATACAAATACAATAAAAATTAAAGCACATCGGGTTCTACTCTCTGGAATAGCACGAAGCATGCCTCCGGAGGTCAGCAAAGATGATGGGAAAAGGCACTCACTAGAGTGCTTGCTTCACAGCTGTGCCAAGGACTTGACTCCCCATGCATTTTAGAGCATACCTTCCCCCTTCTGAGGTTCCCACGGGATAGCAGGGTAAACAGCAGGAGAGCTCCTTCTCAGCCCTGGTGGCACCAACGCCCCTTGGCTCTGGGTCACATTCCTCCACAGACTTCACGGGCCTCAGGTTACAAAGGCCCTATTGCACAATTCTTGGGAGAGTGGGCATGGGGGCTGGGCTGGGATGACAGGCAGTGTCCTGCGCGTGTCAGAGATCCAGCGTGGCCACTTGCCAAGGTGCCTCAGGGGATGGCAGCAAGAGGAGACTCTGCTGTCTCAGGATCTTCAGAGAGGTAGCTTCCTTTGCTTTTTTTCCTTCCAAGTCTCTTAAATAAAACTTGTCAAGGCTGCATCTTCTCCAGTAATTCAAGAGAAAACATTTCAAAAGTTTACTTGGCATACCTGTGTTTCATTTTACTGGAGAGATTTGATATTCAAAACCACAATGAAGAATTCTGAAACTTAAACTTCTTTTATCCCTCTGTTTTTCACAACTAGTTTTCTCCTGTAGTTACATGGCATGGTGTGTGTAAAATTACTCAATGTATTACACAACTTTAAAATTAATATGGAAGCTGAAAGCCATTACAACAACCGTTTAAAGCCTATGCCATGATGGAATGGTATTTCTTATGCTCCTTCTTGTTGGTAATTGCTTCATAATTATCTTTTATTAAAGGCAATCTGCATATAAAACCAGAAACATATGGAAAATCCTTACAGGAAGTTCACATTTTAGTTGGCTAAAAAACAATCTAATGGCCTAGAAAATACTTCTCAGACTTCTCTAAGGCTAATGATGGCGCTGATGACTATAAAAATTAGGTCTCTATTTATATTAAAACATTCTTCAGTTCATTTCATTTTCTTTCAGAATTTGGATCTTTGGACTGATATTAATATATTTGCAATGAATTTAATTGGAAAAACGCTGAGTACCTGCACCCAGGGACTGCCCCAGCTCAAACTTGCAGATTAATTACGGACGCAAGACATATATAGCATCACGTATGCCAAACCCTGGACAAGTCTAAGGAGGTTCCTCCTATACTATCATGTTAATTCCAAATAGAATATTAATTCATTGGATAAGTCAGATAAGTCTCATATAGAAGATATATTAGGTAAGTAAGGGTAGGTCAGTTACCACGGATGGATGTAATAGCCAGCCCCACACCTGCCAGATAAAGTGTTTACTCATCTGTACATTCAAGGGTGTACACACACATGCTCATAAACAAAGTATTGTCTACCTAAACTGGAAAAGATAAGGCCACAGGAAGACTATATATTTATTATAAAGTAAAAATCTGGTAAATTGTATAATTTTTTTGTAAGAAAAAAAAGATTACTTCTAATCAGCCCTCAGTTTACAGTAGCTAGTCAGTTTCCCTGGATTTATTTTCACTGTTATCTCAGTCTTTTGAATGGGGTCTTTGGTGCTTTTTCTTGTCATTAACCAAAGCTTATTTTGTATGGAGCTGCAGAGGCTAGGAGAATACCTGCTTTTACCGATAACCACACCAAAGTGATCAACGAGATTTCCTCTTTTTAGAATATTCTAACTTAGAAAATCAAAGAGTTAGTTCAAATATGAACCAATACGTTCATTCATTGTGGGGCAGAGTGTATTGGAGAGGCCACCAGGCTGAGAGTGAGGGGGCTTAAACTTGAGTCCCCAGCACTAACTAGCTTGATACCCTTAGCCGAGACACTTCTCTGTCTGGTTTCTCCTTCTGGAAATGAAGCTGTGGAATGGATGATCTTCTAGTTCCCCTCCGACTCTAAAATTCTGCAGTATGTGACAGGCTGCAGCAGCATGTGACTAACACAAGGGTCAGGGAACGTTACAGTCCATAAATGCAAATGGAGATGAGTTAGGACTTTCTGTGTTTTGTGGATATTATCTGAGGTTCAGCTTAAACGTAGTTTTCAATGGCTATCAAGGAAGGAAGCCTAAAAACTGGACCAATGAGATTTTAATGTCCAAGGTCTTAAGTGGTTATGATTAGATCATAACCCAATTGTGAAAATCACAGTGACTTCTGTACAGCAGTTGAATGTGTGCTATAAAGTTAATGTGCAAGTGTATTTTGTTTTTATCTGGATCTCTCAATTTTACATGCTGTGGGGACTATTACTACTTTCATAGAATGTGAGAGTATTGGCCTTACTGCTGTGACATATGTATTCGTGATGTGTTGGAGGTCAAGGAGAGTTAGAATTGTGTCCTGTGGATAGAGATTCCATCTCCTCCTCCTCTTGTTGATGGTTGTTTGGGTCCCCTGTGGGTAACTGACCTACCTGTCAGAACATGGACTCCTGCTCCCACTGAGGGAGCATCGCCATCAACTCTGACCTTGCAGGCAGAGCTCAGCATGCCTGCCTGAGCTGTCCTGTGCTCCAACTCTGGGGTTGCAGTGTGCTAAGACCCAAGGGAGTCCACATGGGGATGAGTCACGGCCTGGCGCTGGCCCCGTGCTCCGCCCCACTGGTAAACAGAGCAGTTCTTTGCTGTCACTGAGAGGCTCTCGGGGCCCCAAGACTCCAGGAAGAAGCAAGTATTGTAGAAGCCAAAACCCCAAGGCAAGGTAAAGAAAACAGAACTGTCCGCATCCCCAGCAATGATTTCACTGGCGGGAGTTGCTGGGAGCTGGGTGGGGGGTCCTGTATATGGTTCCAGCAGAACTGTTTTACTTACTTCTCAACCAAAAGCCCCTTCTCTTTTACTGCTTATTGGGGTGGCCTTTTGCCTTTCAAGGTTTGAACTTTCAAAACTCGACCTTAGAGTCAGTCTTGCTTGCTAACCCATAATATAACTTTTCACCTTTTATTACTTTTGTTTGTTTTTGTACTGGCTTCTATTAAAATACTTCCTTCAGTGAACTTATTTTTGTTTACTCTTCCCTGTCATTCTGGGGAGAAGCTACTGAAAGAAAAACACCTCTATATAGGAATATATCACCAGCAGCACAAGTGGACTACAGCCTCAGAAATGTCCTCACCATCCAGCTTCATGACAAGCAGACTGGCTGTTGGCAAGATGCACCCAGCTCTGCTTCTGCTCCTATGGAAACTTACATTACCCTAACACAGCTGGGGCACACGCTATCTGTGTTTATACTGTTCTTCCTAAGCTTGGAGACACACTTGCCTTGAGATCTCTCCTCTTTTTCCTTTAGACATTGGCAAGTCCTCTTCCGAGCTTAGCAATGTCACGTACCTGAACTGGAGGCATGGCTGGCTGATCCCTTCTAGCTCCCTCCAGCAGCGTCCCACCTTGGTTATATCAGTAACTGCACCTCCTGTTATTTCTCCTTCCCGGTTGTCAAGGTCAAACCTGGGCTGGATATTGTGATGTCACAGAGTGGAATCCTCATTCCCCCAGATGGTCCAGCTAAGGCCCTCCTGGACAGCACTTCCTTTCCTGCCCACGGCGGGAGGTTGGGAAGGACATTCCCCCATTTCCACTTGCTCTACCATTCAACACCTTGTGAGGGCCCTAAGGGAAGGATCCCCTTGCAGGTTATAAACTGACCTGCAGAATTATGGGATCTTAACTGTGGGGAGAGACCTAGAAGACCAGCTCATGACCAGATTCTCATCTAACTCCTTTTTTTTTTTTTACTGATAAGGAACTGAGGCCCCACGTGGTGAAGTGACAGAGCTGATTCTAGAGCCCAGGTGCTCTCAGTGTCAGCCTCTGCCATTCTGACCACGGTGCACTCAGATCTTGCTCTACTCTCTGGAGTTTGTCTACATCACAGTTTTCTGGTATGCAGCTCATCAGACAATTTTACCTGAATCCACCCATGACAAGAGACCATTTGGGTAATGTACATTATGGGAAGAGAACAGAGTCTCAGCGAAGATCATTAGTTTCCCCAGCAACGTAGATGCCAGGAGTGGCTGGCTCTGGTCTTAGCCCAGACTCAGAAATCCTAAGCCACCAGACCAATTCTAGATTAACAAGTAAGGTGACTTCTGAGTAACTAATATTTTCATTGAGATTTGATGATAAGCAGCAAAACTCAAACAAAAGTCCAGAGTTAGTGTTGGCAGGGCGAGGTGGCTCATGCCTGTAATCCCAGCACTTTGGGAGGCTGAGGTGGGAGGATCAGTTGAGCCCAGGAGTTTGAGACCAGCTGGGCAATATAGTGAGATCCCATCTCTACAAAAAATACAAAAATTAGCCGGGCGTAGTGGTGCATGCCTGTAGTTCTAACTACTCAGGAGGCTGACGGGGGAGGATCGCTTGAGCCCAAGAGGTCTAAGTTGCAATGAGTTGAGATTGCACCACTGCACTCCAGCCTGGACGGCGGAATGAGACCTTGTCTAAAACATACACACACCCGCGCACACACACACACAGTATTGACTACAGCGCTATACCAGGTTCTAGTGTTGTGTAGGGGACAGGGAGGAGCAATCTGTAAAGAAATAGCATCTCACTGGAACTTCGTTCTTCATTCTTTCATATCCTTCATTTTTTTCTAGACACTAACCCCATATGGTACTAAAAAATTATCTGAATTGCATAAGACGACGTATCTGTGAAGTCAGAGAATTATGCTTTAAGAATCTCTCAAGAGGAGAACATATATTGGGCTTTTATAATACTGATAACATTTTACATCATGCTTCATTTACAAGCTATTTTCACATATATCACTCTATTTAATCTTCACAACTTGGTGAGATAAACAGTATTATTTTTAGTATAATTTTATGGATGAGAAAATTACAGCTTAGAGAAGTTGTGTCTTGCACGATATCACAAAGCTAATTAAGTGGAAAGGTTACTTAACATTAACTACAAACCAGATCTTCCACCAAGCCTTTTCCCCACCACACGCCTTGGCTGGTTGGGGAGAAATTGCCATTTGGTCCCAGAACACACTTGAAGGCCACTGCCTTAAGCAACGCTTTGAGTAACAAGGAAGAAAGTATTCCCATAGGTCATAAATGCTGCTTTACTGACTTCCTAAATGTCTTCATAAAAACTTAGGGAAATGGTTAATGGACACCAATTTTAAACTTTAAAATAATATAATTATTGCCCTTCCATTCAACTATTCCACATCTGTGAATTCTCCTAAGAGAACCATTATGGATATGAGAAATATTTAGCTACAAGAGGTTTTTCTGAAGCACTGTTTACAACAGAAAACAAATATAAAGCTCAACACTGGAAAAGTGTTAAAATGGATTGTGCTGAACTCATGAAAATAATGTGCATTTCCCACACTTTGATTATTCATGTGGCATCTTCAAAATATTGCCATCTGCACTAATATTTACTTAACATTTTTCCTTTAAATTAATTCACACATTTTACTGGAATAAAATTATTTAAAGTTTTTTTTATTATTAACATAAGTAGAAATACAGTATTAATTGTCTTAAATGTCAGATGACAATAAAAACAAATACAATGAAAACAAAGTAATGTTATGAATGCATTAATTTGGTCCCAATACCTTGAAGAAAACACATGACTGATTTAATAAAATCACAATTAATACCCTTTTTTGCCATCACAAACTTCACCTTTCTACATTAAAAAAAATCTCTTTTTTCGCCTCTGATCTATAAAAGGTTCAATGGAAAGAAGAAATGCAGTGTGTGTCTGATCCCAAATCACAGTTAGATATATTTATGCATACCTTACATTCTAAATCAGTAATTCTCAAAACTTGCTTGAAAGGTCACCTTGCTTAGAAGAGGGTATTTCCCTGGCAGGATATGCAGGGATCAAGGCCTCTTTGCTCTAACAGTCTTCCCCCAACTATCATCTCAGGGCAAATAAAGATGACATCTTTCCTTGTGTTTTGTCTTAGCCGAGCATACTCAATGCTGTACAGTCTGTGGAGGTGTGGATTATGCTGCATCCCTTGAGCATACGTCCCTGTGATGAAACAGGTGCACACCTGTAGCAGAGTCAGGCAAAGCCTCACATCTGGAGCACACAGAGGCTCCAGGCCCCCACGGCAATGATGAGGGAAGCCTGCACACCTCTTCAGAAGCAGGCATTCTGCAGGCTGAGTGAAAGTTATAGATATTTGTAAGTCAGAGTTCAAAGGTTTTTGCTCAGTTATGGAGAAGGATTTTGTGGGGGGAAATGCTAATTTTGTCAACATTTAAATTCCACTTCAAGGCAGAATTTCTCAAATTGTGTTCTACAGAATATATATATATATATGCAGATTCCTACACAGCTTCCTGCATTTACTGCCTCCAAATCTCAGGGACTGAGTGAGAGACTCGTGTTAAGTCAAGCTCCTCCAGGAGCTTGTGGTGTAGGTGTACACAAATACTTGAGAACAATGCTCTAGGCCAGAAGTTCCCAAACTTTAGAGCAAACCAACGGAGTGCCTGGAGGACTTGTTTTGGGGTTTTTTTGTTGTTGTTTGTTTGTTTTGTTTTCTGAGATGGAGTCTCACTCTGTCGCCTATGCTGGAGTGCAGTGGCACAATGTCAGCTCACTGCCACCTCCATCTCCCGGGTTCAAGCAATTTTCTGCCTCAGCCTCCCTAGTAGCTGGGATTACAGGCACCCACCCCCTCCATTGCCACCATGCCCAGCTAATTTTTTGTAATTTTAGTAGAGACAGAGTTTCACCATTTTGGCCAGGCTGGTCTTGAACTCCTGACCTCGTGATCCACCTGCCTCAGCCTCCCAAAGTGCTGGGATTACAAGAGTGAGCCACCATGCCCAGCTGAGGACTTGTTAAAACACAAATTGCAGGCCTCACCCATCAAGTTTCTGGTTTTGGATATCTAGAGTGAGTCTCAAGCCTTGACATTTTTAGCAGGTTCTTAGGTCTGATGGTAGACACTAGACTTTGAGAGCTACTGCACTTGGACAAAGAAATTGAATGTACAGTATAGAGTGCTCTTGATAGTAGTACAGAATGTACAGTATTGAGTACACTCTAAAGGCATTTCCAAAGGCCTAGGAAATGGAGTTTGGACCTTGAGTCTTTACATATTCAGAAAAGAATTGGTATAGAAAGGAATTTTGTTCTTACTTTGCTTTTGGTTTTTGTTTTTTAGGATGTTTTCTACAAATAATTTTTATTTTTCCACTACAATGCTCGTAGTCTATGTCTATCCATTCAGGATTCTTCAAGGTTAAATAGAATCACTTTTCCTTATTTTGTACCTTTTAAAATAAGGAAAATGAAAATGAACACAATTGATGTCTGACTTTTCAGATGCCTGCATTAATTTGATTTCAGTGACCCACTGGAAACCAGTGTCAGCGTAACAACAGTTACCAGAGCTAAATCTACAAAGTAGGTAAGGAATATAAACAGACTAAGCACTAGAGATTTTAATTAAGCCTAGTGACTCTGAAGTTGGACTGTCTCTTAAAAGATGTTGAGAATTCAATGTAATCCTGAAAAAGTACATCTAAATTCAGGAATTTTTACCAACCAAATACTTATGCTTAATAGAAATGAAAGTGTGCCTATAGAATCAGAAAGATCTTTCTGTTGAATCAGAAACATACTGCTAATGTTTGTAGCTACGGGACCCAGCTCATGTACACACAAAATCATAACATTTTCTTAAAACAAAAGTAGTACTATATACCCCAACAGAATTCATTTTTAAGGAGTGTTAATGACATTATTAAAAGAAAATGTCAGCCAAACTGCAATAAAACATTTCCAGGCCAATAAAAGTAGTTTGAGTTGAATGCTCTAAAAGTATTGGCTTTGAAAGGTTAAAATAATAAGTGATCATAGATCCAAGAAATACAATGCTCAAGTAATTAGCAGAGGCATTTTATGCTGTATTGTAAGTAAAGTGTAAGGGATGTATTGGTTTAGATCCTATAAGGTGATCCCTTTAAGACCAGTGCCTGCCCTTTCTATGTGGCTCTTCTCTGAAGAACAGAAAGTTATATATAGGACCAAGAACCCACACATTTTAGAAACTAAAAAAAAAAAAAAAAAGTTATATTTGACTTTGTGATACATTTGTGTGATTCCATTCAGACATAACTGTCTGATATTTTGGAAGTGCTTTAAACCAAACATGAGACACACTGTGAAGACCTACATTCCCAAAGATTGCAGCTAATACTGGTTTAGCTTTCCCAGTGAGTCCCTGTCCAGAAAACTTTTCTACTTTCTCCACCTATGGTAGAAATCTGTCTCTTCTCCTTTTTCTTTACCCCCAAATAGTCACAATCGCAGAAACACATAATGCCATAAAGACCACGCCTAGTACAAGTGGTCTCTGCTGTGGTCTGAAAGTTCTACAAAATTCACATGTTGAAACTTAATCTTCATTGTGGTGGTATTGAGAGGTGGGTCCTTTTGCAGAGTGACTAAATCACTCATTGTATTAGTTCCTCCTCACGCTGCTCTGAAGAAATACCCGGGACTGGGTAATTTATAAAGAAAGAGGTTTAATTGATTCACGGTTCCGCATTGCTGGGGAGGCCTCAGGAAACTTACAGTTGCGGCAGAAGGCAAAGGAGAAGCAGGCACCTTCTTCCCAGTGTGGCAGAGTGGAGCGAGTGCAAGCAAGGGAAATGGAAATGCTGGACGCTTATAAAACCATCAGATCTCGTGAGACTCACTCATTATCACAAGAACAGCATGAGGGAAACCACCTCCATAATCCCATCACTTCCCACTGGATTCCTCCCACAACATGTGGGGATTATTAGGATTACAATTCAAGATGAAATTTGAGTGGGGACACAGCCAAACCGTATCACTCATGAATGGATTAGTGCCTTATAAAAGGGCTGGAGGAAACTAGCTGAGGCACTTTTACTCTTTTGCTTTTCTGTCATGTGAGGACACAGCATTTGACTCTTCCAGAGGATGTGGCTATAAGGCACTACCTTGGAAGCAGAAAGCAGTGTTCACCAAGGCCGGTGCCTTGGTCTTAGACTTCCCAGCCTCCAGCACTGTGAGAAACACAATCCTGTTATATATAAATGACCCAGCCTGTGGTCCTTTTCTATAGTAGCATAAATGGACCAAGACAGTCTCCAACCTCAATTATGCCCTCAGCACAGGGCAGTTCTCTCACTGTCCACTGCACAGTCATTGCAAACTCTCACCAATCTCTGGAAGCCTTTCATTTGTGTGCTTCTCATTCTTAGCAGTGAGCCTCATTTCCTCTGCGAAAAACTCGGAAACCATTAACTATTCCCATTTTCAATTCCAAACCTACCCTACTCTAAATACATCTACATCTATGCCCACTCTTAACACCTTCCTGCAGCTCAGTGGAAAGGAATTCTCTTTCAGACCAAGGCTAATACTTCTCTATGTGACCTGAGCCCCCATTTAATACTGCTACTTTTGAGAATTTGCTCCTTCAATTATTCCCTTTAACTAATTTCTACCACAGTCTCTCTCTCTCTCTCTCTCTCTCTCTCTCTCTCTCTCTCTCTCTCTCTTCTGGCTCTCCCTTCTCAGCATAAAACATTCTCAAGTCTTTTCTATTCATAAAAACAAGAAACCTCCCTGAACCCCAAGCCCCTCTCCCCAACACAGCTACTTAAAGTTCTCTCTTCTCTTCCAAGCTAAGCTAATGGAAAAAACAATAATAATCTACTGCATTTCCTCTCAAGCCATAAGACTGATGTCTGAAACAAGACAAGGAGGAGATAAAAGAACACAGACTTGTTAATCATTTTATACTTAATCATTTCCCTTCACGGCGTCACTACCAAATTCTCCCAGGATTTCCTCAAGCTACAGCTAGAAGACAGACTACCCATGTCCTTGCCTCAAAGACTGTTTGCAGCATTTTAATGTGATCTTTCTCACTATAATGCTGTTGCCAGGATATCGGGGAATGGAGTATGTGTAGTTCAGGGTCAGATGGACTCAGAATCCCTCCAGTTACCCTCCAGCTGTGTTTCTGGCTTACCTTGATGTTGGAATCACAGGAAAGCAAGTGTTTGGAAGTGTCCTCTCCTCATGAGATCTTGGTGTCATCTGTATGTTCCCTTGAAACCACTGACTTTTCATTTTTACTAAGTCACCTCTGATCACCTTCCCTTTTATTTTCAGATGGATTATCCTCTGAATTCCCCCTGTGCTTAATACTCTTATAGCATTAAAAAACCTAAAGAAATCTACCTTGATCTTTTCTCTGAGCAGTTTAGGGTGAGTTCTACCCAGTTTATTTCCATAACTACTCCTTGATTCTAAGATTAAATTGGTTAGGAGATAACTAAGAGCTAATAACAGCTTTTTAGGAAAAGAAAATAAGAAAAGACTACCATGTAAATCAAGGCATCAATTGAACACATGTTCCAATTTAAGAGACGCTTAAATGTAGAAAAAGGGACTGCTGTTTGGACTATATGGAATACAGTATTGGCCAGACACCAGAGCCAGGCCTGTAATCCCAGCGCTGTGGGTGGCCAAGGCCTGGAATTGGAGATCAGCCCAGACAACAGAGAGAGACTGCATCTTTACAAAAATTTTTAAAAATTACCTGAGCGTGGTGGCATGCACCTGTAGTCCTAGCTAGTCGGGAGACTGAGGTAAGGGGGATCACTTGAGCCCAGGAGTTTGAGGTTACAATGAGCTATGATTGCCCCACTGCACTCCAGCCTGAGCAACAGAGCCAAACACTGTCTCAAAATAAAAAAAAAAAGAAAAAGGAAAAGAAAGAAATACAGTATTTATTTTTGTTGACTACTTAGTATGCAAAACACTCCCATGGGATAGAAAGGGTCACAGTAGTACCTGCTGGAAGAACTACCCCCCAGAGCAGGGAGACAAAAGTCACACACAACTCAGCTGCAAATCAAGTGTGAAAACAGCGTTTCCCTGTTTTCCAGGAAATTCCAATCCTTGCCCAATTTTTTCATCTATAAAGAGGAAAGAACGATACCTTCCTTGAAGGAGTGCTGCAAAGAAGAAAGGAGACACCGACTGTAGACTTTAGCATGGTTGAAGCATAGTGGAAGCTCTCAATGACAAAGCAGTGTCATTTTTTACTATTATTAGCTTTATTATAGAGAAAAAATAGATGCTCTGTGGATTTAAAGAAGGAAGAGGTCATCTTGGGAAACACAAGTAAGACTTCATTTAGCATGTGGTCTTTGAGAAGAGCCTCGAAGGATTAGTGATACTTCTTTTTTTTTTTTTTTTTTTTTGAGACGGAGTCTCGCTCTGTCACCCAGGCTGAAGTGCTGTGGCCGGATCTCAGCTCACTGCAAGCTCCGCCTCCCGGGTTCACGCCATTCTCCTGCCTCAGCCTCCCGGGTAGCTGGGACTACAGGCGCTGCCACCTCGCCCGGCTAGTTTTTTGTAGTTTTAGTAGAGACGGGGTTTCACGGTGTTAGCCAGGATGGTCTCGATCTCCTGACCTCGTGATCCGCCTGTCTCGGCCTCCCAAAGTGCTGGGATTACAGGCTTGAGCCACCGCGCCCGGCCTAGTGATAGTTCTTTAGGGCAAGGTGGAGAACCGCTTCTCCCAGCTCTCTGCAATCCTGACAAACACAATGAGCCTGCCAGCATGACCACCTTGAGAGTCATGGGCAGAGATGACACTTTGTACATGTTAAAATTTATAATACTTATTTATAATTGTACCTAGTGAACTTTTTAATTCAATAAATTCCTATTTATATCATTGCTTTGAAACAGGCAATACTTGTTGAGGGGCTATAATGTTCATAAAATAGTCAGAAAAGCAAATAAAGGATATTTTGAATAAGCGTTACTGTGAAATCATTTCAAAAGCATGTACTTGTTATTAATGACAGGCAGTGCGTTATGTGCCTCTGGCTTGGCATCCTGTCTCTGGAGTACATGTTGTAAAGGAAGAAAAGTGGGTAATTATATTTTACATGAACATCAAATTGAGTATTCCTTCCTTGTAGTTTTGTAAAGTAAAATTGTGGCAAGATTGTCCCCAGTTAATGCCAGGAAAAAAAAAAATAAATGTTATTTAAAAACATGTCTCTTAGAAACACAAGTGAAACTTGCTCACGTGGTTTGCAGTCACTGAACGTAGATCAGCTCCTGTGAAAACAAACTCCATGGGTAAGTCTGAATTATTTTGTTATGTTGGTATTTTGTTGCATCATATGTTGCTTAACGTGAAATTAAATATATAGTTTGTATCGGAGTGAAATAAATATCAATGTTATTATTGGTTAATCCATTATTGGCAGACTCTAATAACTCTGTTATGATAAGGATTTTAATTCTATCTATATTCATCTTAACAGGTGCAAACTTCTGGCTCAAAAAATGAACAAGTAACTTTTCAATCTTGCTCTATAAATATAAAAGTTAATTTTTGACTCAGATGTCTGTTTTAACAATTATCTTCAAGGTATTTATAATAAAAACACAGTTGAAAATGTGCCCTTAATACTTGTGTATTCTGCATAAAAATGATCTTAGGTCATTCTAGAACATAAGATTCTAACATTTATTAGGATTCTATATCTCTAGCTGATTCCCAAGCTATTTCTTGCTTTTTTGTGTGTGTGGTTGTTGTTGTTGTTTTTTGTTTTGTTTTGTTTTGAGATGAAGTCTTGCACTGTCCCCCCAGGCTGGAGTCCAATGGTGTAATCTTGGCTCACTGAAACCTCTGCCTCCCAGGTTCAAGCTATTCTTCTGTCTCAACCTCCTGAGTAGCTAGGAATACAGGCACACACCACCACGCCTGGCTAATTTTTTGTATTTTTAGTAGAGATGGGGGTCTCACTATGTTGGCCAGGTTGGTCTTGAACTCCTGACCTTGTGATCCACCCGCCTGGGCCTCCCAAAGTGCTGGGATTACAGACATGAGCCGCCATGACTGGCCCAGTATTTATTTATTATAGAATCTTGTCTGGGACTATATTATTGCCTGGGTTTTTTTTCCTTCAACTTTTAAGTTCAGGGGTACACGTGCAAGATGTCCAGGTTTGCTACATAGGTAAACATGTGCTGTGGTGGTTTGCTGCACAGATCATCCCATCACCCAGGTATTAAGCCCAACATCCATTAGCTATTCTGCCTGATGCTTTCCCTCCCCCTCACCCCCCATCAACAGGCCCCAGTGTGTGTTGTTCCCTGCCATGTGTCCATGTGTTTTCATCATTCAGCTCCCACTTATAAATGAGAACATGCAGTGTTTAATTTTCTGTTCCTGTGTTACTTTGCTGAGGATAATGGCTTCCAACTCCATCCATGTGCCTGCAAAGGACATGATCTTGTTTCTTTTTATGGCTGCATAGTATTCCATGGTATATATGTACCACATTTTCTTTATCCAGACTATCACTGATGGGCATCTAGGTTGATTCCATGTCTTTGCTATTGTGAATAGTGCCACAAGGAACATATGTATGCATATCTTTATAAAAGAATAACTTATGTTCCTTTGGGAAGATACCCAGTAATGGGATTGCTGGGTCAAATGGTATTTCTGCCTCTAGGTCTTTGAGGAATCACCACACTGTCATCCACAATGGTTGAACTATAATTTACATCCCCACCAACACTGTAAAAACATTCCTTTTTCTCTGTAACCATGCCAGCATCTATTGTTTCTTGAATTTTTAATAATCTCCATTGTGACTGTCATGAGATGGTATCTCATTGTGGGTTTGATCTGCATTTAATGATCAGAGATGTTGAGCTTTTTTTTCACATTTTTTTTTGGCCATATGTATGTCTTCTTTTGAGAAGTGACTGTTCATGTCCTTTGCCCACTTTTTAATGGGGTTGTTTTTTCTTGTAAATTTGTTTAAGTTTCTTGTAGATCCTGGATATTAGATCTTTGTCAGATGGAAAGATTGCAAAAATTTTCTCCCACTCTGTGGGTTGTCTGTTCACTCTGATAGTTTCTTTTGCTGTGCAGAAGCTCTTTGGTTTAATCAGATCCGATTTGTCCATTTTTTCACCTTTGATGTAATTGCTTTTGGCATTTTCATCATAAAATCTTTGCCTGTGTCTATGTCCTGAATGGTATTGCCTAGATTTTCTTCTGTGTGTGTGTGTGTGTTTTTTTTTTTTTTTTTGTAGTTTTTAAGTTTTTAATCCATCTTGAGTTAATTTTTTATATAGTGTAAGGAAGGGGTCCAGATTCCATTTTCTGCATATCATTGCCTGAGTTTTAGTAGTATCACTAATTATTAAAGTTTGATACAAAATACTGCATAAAGAATACTTTATTGAACTCTAGTCATTTGGAAACATTTGTAGCATCTCTCAGGGGTGTGGTGTTTGGAATACTCTAATCTGATTTTGAATATAGAGTGCCTCCTTATCCAAAAAAGTCCTTCAACTTTCTTTCCTACCTACTTCCTCACTTTTAAATCCCAAATAGAACTATTCCTCCCTTCCTTGGGAAACTTTACCAGCAGAATTAATCAGCTTTTGTTGTGATAATGTTGTGTAACACAATTTCTAGGTTTAGCTGGGCGTGGGTGGCACATGCTTGTAGTCCCAGCTACTTGGAAGACTGAGGTGGGAGGATCGTTTGATCCCAGGTGGTCAAGGCTGCAGTGAGCTCTGATAGCACCATTGCAATACAGCCTGGGCAGTGCAGAGTGAGACCTCGTCTCAAAAAAAAAAAAAAAAAAAAAAAAAAAAAAAAAAAAACTCAGTGGTTTGCAGTACAAAAACATTTACTTCTTGCCCACAGGTTGGCTGGTCAGCTACAGCAGCCCTGCTCTGTGCTTTGGGTGAGGCTCAGGTCTGTCCCATGAGTCTCTCATTTTGAGACCTACATTGGAGAAACAGCGGCTAACTGGGGCAAGCTCTTCTTACTGGTAGAGTAGGAAGGAACACAAAAGACTGAGAAGTCAAGGCAAAGGGTGCAGACACATTCAAAGCCTCTGCTCACATTCATTGCCCAGAACAACTCCATGACCAGCCCCAACATCAATGGAGAGATTATGATACTCCTAATATAGGTGAGGAAAGGAGACAGAGTGAATATTTGCTGAACAGCACCCCCACTAAACATATAAGGGTGGAACAGAGATAGGTTAACAAAAATCAACATCCTGTGCCAAAAGGGGAAGCAGTTACTGTTCTGTGGTACTTGTGAAATCCCACTGAACAAACATTCTGCTGGATGGGTCACTGGGCAGCAGAGCAGGCCTGAAAGCCTAAATACCCTACAAGCTCATGTTCCAGCCCAGGCCAACACCATGTACTACCCACAACCTCCCCAAAAAGGGAAATGACCAAACACAGAAATGAATTAAACCGTCGTATCTGTGCCACAGATCATGAAACTGAAATCCTGCACCCACTTAAATCCTGTACCAAGAGACGCCTCTGTCTTCTGAAGTGTCAGGAAGTGAGTAAAGAAAAAAGAAAGTAAAGAAAGCAAAGTCAATGGAGCAGTAAAAAGAATCAATTAATCAATTGATCAATTCAGGAAACTTGAAATAATTTTCCTTTTCGGGATCGAGGAACTAGAAGACAAGAATTCCTGCCTGAGAAGGGAGTGGAAGACCTCATGAGATACCTTCTTCAGACTCGCTGGCAGCCTTCCTGGGATGTGGGAAACACTGACTGTTCATTATTCCTTCCATTTCATTTAGATGAAGAATTGACTACTTGCACAGTCATACAGTTGATGGCATTGTCAGGAATAATCTGTAAATAATCTGTAACACTCATGTTTACTCATAAACAGATCCCTCTTTCCTGGACCAAATTGCGGTTTCCTTTGGAAACTATTTTAATCAAGGCTTTTCTGTTTCAAAGTAACATCAACTCACATCAAACTAACTCAAGCCAGCCAAGTGGCTGGGGTAAGGATTCTGGGGAATCTCATAAAACTCGAGGTCAAGAGAGTGGCCTTGTGAGTGACTGGTATGAGCAATTGGCTGCACAGTAAAAACTAAGGCCAAATCTGAGCAGGATGTGTTGGAATTGATGTTTTCATGTAATTAGTAATGCCACTAGCTCAGGGAACCCAATGTTGGACTTGTCAAATGCCAGCTGTCTGTCATCCCTTTCACACTGAAGCTGAGCACCCCCATCATGTTCTACACACCGAACCATCATGGAACTGTCCCCAACACATGGCAGCCACTGGTGGAACCAGATGTGGGCATAGTGCCCAAAGGCAGCTTATGCACTGCTGGCCAGAAACCCATGAGATGGGCCTGTGCAAAGGTCTCGCCCAATGATAATTACAGTAGTTAACCAAGTCAGCTAGTTTTGGTTACTTTGGACTGGGAAATATGGAAGATGGGCCAGTGAGTAGCCAAGGCAAGTGGATCCAATGTAGAGAGAGAGATATCAGCCACAATTAGGAGCCCATGCTGGCTCAGAGAGCTGGAGGCAGCAGCTGGCCTCTACAAGTGTCTCCCCCAGTTCTAGTCCATAGGTGGCTGGATGAATCTGCCTGGGCTGTGCCCCTGCCTCAAAAAAAAAAAAAAAAAAGGTACTACAGACCAGGTGGCTTAAACAATAGAAGTTCACTTTTTCACAGTTCTGGAGGCTGGAAGTCTCAGATCAAGGGATCAGCAGGATTGATTTCTTCTAATGTCTCTGTCCTGGCTCACAGACAACCACCTTCTTCCTGTTTTCACATGGTCTTCCCTCTGAACATGTCTGTGTCCAAATCAACTCTCCTTGTAAGGACACCAGTTATATTGAATTAGGACTCACCATAAGGCCTCATTTTAACTTACCCCTTTAAAGATCCTGTCTCCTAATACAGTCATATTCTAGTGTATTTGGGGTTAGGACTTCCACATATGAATTTTAGGGAGTACCCAATTCAGTCCATAACAATGCCCTCTCGCTTTAAAAAAGTGTCTTGTATGAGTCTATGTGATTTCGATAGTCTAACAGACTCTATTAGGACTCTGTTGTAAGCAACAGAAAAACCAAACAGCTTAAGGAAAAAGGGCATTCACTGACTCGAGTAACTGAAAAGAGTCCAAGAGTGTCACTATCTTTAGGCATGTCTAGATCCAGAACACAAATGCTGGTGTTGTATCTGTTGGGGTTCTGGCAGGAAATAGATGGCTCTGTCCAATTGGGTTTTAAAAAGAAGACTGCTTACAAAGATGAGGGCAGGGCTTAGGAAATTCAAGGGATATTGAAGGACCAGATTAAGTAATAGTGGGACACTGTTGTAGCTAACCCTGAAGGAGTAAAGCAAGAGTGGCTGCTGGAACCTGAAGACCAAGAGCTGTGTGGAGACAGTCCCCTGACACAGCTGAAGCCTTCAGTAGTGAGACACAGCCAGCCCCAGGGGACCCCACAGAGAGGGAAATAAATAACCCAATTTTTCTGTCAGCACGCCCATTTGGAAGTCAAAGAAGAAGAGTTTATGTAGTCAGCCGAGAGAGAGGAGGAGAGGGTAGACCTGGGGCAACTGGAAGATATGCAGCACCATCACAAAGTCATACTTGCTGTCCACCCTCTTCCTAACCAGGGTCTTACTAAACAGCCTCACAGTTTGCAAGATACAGGAGGAGAGCTTCTCTTGTCAAAGGTTTTTTGAGCAACATCTCCTGCCATTGAATTTAATCTTATTGACCTGGCTTATATAACCAAATCCATCTCTACTTCAATCTGTATTTTTGCCCATCTCTAAATCAATCACTGAGGCCAAAATATGACTGAGCAGGTCATGATGACCTAAAGACCCCTGGAGCTAGGAGGGTGAGTTGTATTGAGCACAGCATGTGGAATAAAGTAGAGTGGCTGCCCAAAGGAAAATTCAGGCATTGTTAACAGAAGAAGGGGGAATTTATAGAGGCTGATCAGGCAAAAACAGCATGTGTACATTACATTATCCATACTACTCATAGTACAATCCTTGGTAAATAAGTAATGACTGGTTGCATGGATTGAATGCAGTGTTTTGAGAACTATCCATTGCACGTAGCTGGTGCTCAATACATGTTTTCAGAAATTTGTTGGAATATAAATGTTAATAATCATCAAATTAGAATTCTACGGACAGAATTATTTTGCAATTGGCTAGGAGACTTCTGAATCCAGAGGATATTTTTTCCACTTCCAGTCTTTAGAGTGATCCTTATGAATGTTGACTTATGATTATTAGCTGCTTGTTTGTAGAAATCTATATTTACATCCCAAACACTGTCTCTTTCAGTGTTCTGAATTATTTTGTAAACTCTATTTATTTGCTTTCATTAGACCACAGTCTTGAGAATTTCTGGCTTGTTTACACACATCACCAAGTTTTTTTTTTAAGACTCATTTAGCAAAATATCATCATGAAAGAGGCAACAAACTGAAGTAAGATTAGTGAACAATTTAAAGTTAATAAGCCTTCTTTGGTTTTGTCCATGAAGGATGACTATCAATGTTGCTAAGAGTTGTTTATTAAACTGATAAAAATAAATATTGTCTTTAAAAAGTCAGGCTGCTTTCATCTGATCACAAAGGTGAGCTTGTAAAATTAATCCTTCTGGTGTTTGCTTGTCATTCAAGCATAACTTTTCTTCTACCTACACCCACTGTTTTTCTGTTGTTGTTGTTGTTCAGCTCCAGCAAGTTTTTGGCTGTGGTTCTATCAATGGCTCTTTGAATAAGAAGTCCTGATGGTAGGATGTAAGCAATATTTTTTTTTAAGTGGGAGGAGGGAGTTAGATTGGGCTGACATTAAAAATCAAAGAATCTTCAAAGTGTAAGACTCACCATTATTAGGGTTTTAATGTCATTGAAAGTTTCAGTTAGGGAAACTTTCCCTTTGTGTCTCCCATAGTCTGGAGAGTGATTATACTTTCATTTATTTATTCCTTAAATATTTATTGAAGGCCTGCTTTGTGGAAGGCAAGATATATGCAGTAGACAAGAGAAACGTGAATTAGGACCCACCCACTTTAATGAAACTTATTCTACTACGGGGGTCCCCAAATGCACAAATGATGGGACTGTCAGGGCATCTGTAGATACATGTGTATAAATGTGTGTGATGTAGTGAAGTTACTGTGCATGCTCATCTTTGCACAGAGCAATGGTGGTTAATGAGGATGTCAGGGAGAATAGGAGAGAAAGCCTGAAATCTTGTTGCATTTGCTTCTTGATTCTTTGCCAGCAAAGGCAAGCAGTAATGTAAAGAGCTCCCAAAATCATACCCATTGGATTTTGAGATGTGTGATGCACAGGAAAAGTGGAAGATTTAACTTCCTTCTTACCTCTTACATACACATTTCACCTATCTAAATTCCTGTCTCTTCTGCTAAGCTTTTCTGATTATTTCAGCCCAGAATGATCTCACTGCCTCCTTACTCTCAACTCTTATAGTGCTTAGACTTGATTACCTACTCCCTCACAGTAGGATCTGATTTTTGGAGGTCTCCCTGTGCTCCTTAAGGGTAGGGACCAGATTTAATGCTTTTTTAAATATATTGTATGGCCCATCATCTGGGGCAGAGTGGGAGCTCTAGAACCACTGACTAAATTGACATGAATGCTTTGCCCAAGTTAATATTAAACTCAGTTTGCATTTTCTTGGGCCATAAACCACCCAGTAGTTAGAGGGCCATTTATGAAGGAGGAGCTCTGAATGTACCAGTAATGGAACAAATCTTGTCTGGTGGCTGGAGGAAGTAGACATGGCCTAATAAAAATCTGATCAATTAGGTCAAAACTGACCCAGACAACATCAGAGCTGGAAGTTTATACAAAAATCATTTGGTACACAATCCCCTCACTTTGCAGGAAGGAAGCCAGGGCCCATCGAGTTTGTAGCCCGCTCAAGATCACACTGAGTTTGTGGTAGGTCCCATTGAATTGGTGATAGAACTGGTAACTACAGCTATTGACCAAGTCTGTGCTGGGTAAAGCGTCAGGCTTGAGAGCCGACTAGATGTAGGCTTAACGCGGTGTTTGCCAAGTCCTCACAGTAATAACGACCATGTTTCAAACCTGTTTGAATGTTCCTGGCACCATGTCAAATGCTTCCCATCTGGTAATACCATGACTTCAATTAATCTTCACCACACATGAGGGAGGCACTGTATCAGAGTTCCACCTGAGAAACCAAACCAGCAAGAGATATTCAGAATTTTTATGTGTAGGTTTATGTGATTGTCCGGTTGGTTGGGGAAGTCCAAAATCCATAGGGCAGGCCATTGAGAAAGGCAGGCTGGAATTTGAGGCACTCAGGGAAGCTGGTCCACAGATGAACTTTCTTCTTCAGGGAAGCCTTAACTCTGCTTTCAAATCCTTTCAACTGATTGAATCAGGCCCACCCAGATTATCTAGAATAACCTTCCTTACTTAAGGGCAATTGATTATGGACTTTAACGACATCTACAAAACACGTTCTCTGATTGAGGACAGTGACGCCTGGAATAGCATCTGTGATTGAATAAACCGACCATCCTGGATACTACTTTTCACTGGTTTCCCAAGTCACAGGGCTGGTTAGTGGCAGAGCCAGATCCCAGGCCTGCTCTGCCTGTCTCCATGGTCCATGTCTGAGATGCACAGGATGGTCTGTGCATGTAAACTTGGGCAAGTTCTTACACTACTCTGAGCCCCAGATTCTTTCCCCTATGAAATGTAGGAAGTCATATTTATGGCACAATGTAATGTTAATCAAATGGGGAAAAGTGATTTGTTAGCACTTAGTAGGGGCTCAACAAATGTTAGCTATTTCCTTCCCCTTTGCACTACATCAGTGGCCCCCAACTTTTTGGTATCAGTGGCCAGTTTCGTGGAAGACAATTTTTCCATGGACCAGGAGTGGGGGGTGGTTTTGGGACGATTCAAGCACATTGCATTTATTGTGCACTTTATGTCTATTATTATTACATTGTAATATATGATTAGGTAATTATACAACTCCCAATAATGTAGAATCAGTGGGAGCCCTGACTTGTTTTCTTCCAGCTAGACGGTTCTATCTGGGAGTGATGGGGGGCAGTGACACCTGAAGTGTTACTGAAGATTACTTCATAATCTCATTTTGGTTGCTGTCACTGCAGAAAGCCCTGCTTCATAAAGACAGGATGTTGGAAATGGCAGCAAGCTTTTTGATGCACTTGTAGCAATCTCAGGATATTCTGCCTTGACTTTAATCCAGAAGGTATGGTGATTTGAAGTTGTCTCAAACATACTTTTAAGGTCACTGTCATTTGTGATCTCAACCAGTTGACCCACCTGGCTTATTCAGAAATGGTTCACAGACCCATTCCTTCCCAGTTTGGGGGTCTTTTGGGTTGGAAGTAATGCTTAAACTCTTTTGAAAGCTAAGATAGGTGATCATGCAGCAGGCCCTGGCTTGGTCTCTTTCAAAATATTTGCTAATGCTTGAAACATGTCAGAAATTCCAATGTTCACTCGTCACTCACATAATTCCATTTTGGCTTTGAAGCAGCCACTTTATTTGCCTACTTGAGCACAGTTGTCATTCTCCCCTGAAGTGCCAGATTGAGTCTGTTGAGCAGGTTGAATATGTTGCACAAGTAAGCAAATTTTGTGACCCATTCTGTGTCACTGAAATGTGCTGCCAGAGGTGACTGTTTTTCTAAAAGAAATTCCTGGTGCAGCTCTAGTAACTCTAAAACTCTGGCCAGTGATCTACCTTTAGAAAGCTATCTCACTTCTGTGTATAAGAGAAGACATGTGTGTTCTGTGTCCATCTCCTCACAGAGCTGAGCAAACAGATGTGAGTTAAGGGCATATACTTTAATGTGGTTGATAATTTTAATCACATTCTGCAAAACGTTAAGTTCAGATAACATTTTTTGGCTAACCAGCATTTCTCTATAGATGATACACTCCACAGACTTACATTCAGAAGCTACCTCTTTGATCCAAGCAGTGAAACCCGAAAGCCATCCAGTCATGGTAGCAACTCTGTCCATGCACATATTGACACAAAATGACCAATTCAGTTTTTCTGATATGTGATCATTCAAAGGCTTGAATAGTTCTGTAGCTGTGGTGTTGGTTGTCAACAAAAGTGCACATAACACATTCTCATGCCCATCCTCCTGAAAAATATATCGCACAAAACAAGCATTGTTGCCTTATTGTCAGCATTGGTAGACTCGTCAACCTGGATTGTGAACCACAGTTACTCATTAATCCTCTCTAACAATTGTGCTTCAATATCCTCTGTTATTTCATCAATTTGCCTAGTTATGGTGCTAGCCAAAAGAGGAATATGTGCCACCTTTTGAACCGCAGCCTCTCCTAAAAGTTCACAACAAATGTCCTTAACTCCTTAGCAGCAGGCAGGATCAACTCTTCACCAATAGTAATGGGATTCTTAGGTTTAGAAATGTGGTTAGCCACTAAGAATGATGCTGTCAGTGCAGACACATTTGATGAAGTGTTGGCCTTCAATAATTGCTTCTATTCTTCGTGTTCACATTGTTTTTCTTTTGAAAAATCCAAAGGCAGGGTGCAGGTCTACACATGGCAAAGCAGTTTTGAAGGCTTCATGGCTTCATTGGATATCTGGTCACCACATACTATATAAGCGGGCTTGGAGAATGTGAATCACCTGTTGCAATGAACTCATAATTTAAGTAGGACTCAGTATTTTCTTTTAAATGAAGCTTTCTTTTGTTGCAGTCTTAGAGTCTCCTTCTTTCTCATCATTGAGTCTTTCCCCCTTTCGAAGAGGCTCTCCAGTGGCATTTGGTTTTTTTTCTGATTTTGGCTAGCTTGTGGACTTACCAAAACTGTGACTGAGACAAGTGCTCAGTGCAGGAAAGAGGCACAGATGGAAGTGGCAAATAAAATAATAGACCACATGCAAACTAAAATAAATGTCAGATTCGTACTTAAAGCCTGCCACCAGATGCAGTTTGTCACTTACCACCTACTGATAGGGTTTTGATATGAGTCTGCAAGCAATTGATTTATTATGGTCTCTGTTCAGTCAAACCTCTCTGCTGATGTTAGTCTGAATAAGCAGCCACTCCCCAGTGCTAGCATCACTGCTTCAGCTCCACCTCTGATCATCAGGCATTAGCTTCTCATAAGGAGCACCCAACCAAGATCTGATGGCATCGCATGCACGGTTCACAATAGGGTTTGCGCTCCTGTGAGAATCTAATGCCACTGCTAATCTGACCGGAGGTGGAGCTCAGGTAGTAATGCAAGTGATGGTGAATGGCTGTAAATACAGATGAAACTTTGCTTGCTCACCTCTTGCTGTGCAGCCCAGTTCCTAACAGGCCTGCACTACATCACCCACTCACACTCACGTGGGAGCTGTGCTACCAGTTCAACTCAAAATCAATCCCACAAGAGAAACTCTTGCTCAGATGTGGGTTTCTGATATCTTACACAAACATCAATTTCAAGGAGTAGCATATCCACGACCATCTCCACATATCCTTGGACATTAGTTCCAATATTCCCCATATCCTTTTCCTGCTTTGACGCCTACCTGCAAGAGGATTGATTTACTTTCTCTACCAGGCAAAGAGGACAAACTGATTCATTCAGGCTCTTGTTCTCTTATTCTTGCTCTGCCTTATCTGAATTCAGATCTCTTTTCTAAGAAAAAGGTATTTCTGCTTTCACGCAATTGTTGTAATAAATGATCTCACGTGCTAGACACTTCTTGAGCATGTTCCCAAAATTTACTGTCCTATTACTTCCTTTGAAGGTTGTCCACAAAACCAAGATTGGATATGTTGGAAATTCTTTCGTCTCCCTTGACTTGGGTAGAGCAGGGAGGAAGTTAATTACTTCTGTTGTGTTCTCAGGATAAGGGCAGTCACAATCCCAGGTCCAATAACCAAGTAGCACCATCTGATATTTTGCTGTTTACCTTCCCAAACTTGAAATCAACAATTATATATTTTATTTTTATTTATTTATTTAGAGATGGGGGTCTTACTCTGTCATCCAGGTTGGAATGCAGTGGCACAATCATGGTTCGCTGTAACCACAAACTCCTGGGCTCAAGTGAGCCTCCCACCTGAGTAGTCACGACTACAGGCACATGCCATTACACCCAGCTAATTTTTTTATTTTTATTTTTCATAGAGATAGGGTCTCACTGTGTTGCCCAGGTTGGTTTTGAACTCCTGCGCTCAAGCAGTCCTCCTGCCTTGGTCTCCTAAAGTGCTGGAATTACAGTCATGAGTCACTGTACTCAGCTTGAAATCAACAATTTTAGAAGACCTTCATATCCTTGATATTAATTTCATCAAATGGAAATATTTCTTCTCATTAGAAAGTCACAGTTGCATATTTTTGTACCACCAAGCTGCACTGCCTAGTGGGGAAGCAGATACTTACTGAACACCTCATCTACCTCCACCTGCCATCCCTGAGCACATCTCACATGAATATCACTGCACCTCATTCAGGTGCAGCAGGGGAAAAATGTATTATGAGTTTTAAACATACTTGGTGTCACAAACATGTGGTCCCACACATATGAGCCCTCTGTGCCATTTATTTTGTCCCCCTCTCCCACTCTCTACTGCCATTATTCCAAACCTCTATGTTCCCTGAGCCTGTCCTTGCCTCCTAATTTTGCTCTCAGAAGATGATCTTGCTAGCTTCCTTGCAGAGAACTTGGAGGTTGGAGGCTAACAGACAGACTCCCTCAACTTGCTGACTGATCACCTCCTGCTTTCTCACAAAACCTTCCTATGTACACCTTTCCCTTAGTCCCTTCCCTCCATCCTCAGAAGAACAGATATTCCTTTCCTCCTTCTCTCATTCAAGGTCAATGCCTCCATCTGTGCCATTTCCATTCTGGACTTTCAGACTCTTCATCACAAGATCCTACTTAACAGCCTTTAAAAAATGTGTATGTCACCGGGCGTGGTGGCTCACACCTGTAATCCCAACACTTTGGGAAGCCAAGGCAGGAGAATCACTTGAGGTCAGGGGTTTCAGACCAGCCTGGCCAACATGGCAAAATCCCATTTCTACTAAAAATTAGTACATTGCCTGGCCAACATGGCAAAACTTCATTTCTACAAGAAATTAGCCGGGTGTGGTGGCACGTGTCTGTAATCCCAGCTACTAGGGAGGCTGAGGCAGGAGAATTGCTTGAATCCGGGAGGTGGAGGTTGCAGTGAGTGGAGATCATGCCACTGCACTCCAGGCTGGGCAACAGAGCAAGACTCCATCTCATAAAAAAAAAGTGTATGTCTTGCCAATTATGAATGGAGAGAGAAGGAAGAAAGGAAGAGAAAGAAGGAAGGAGACACAGAAAGAGGGAGGGAGGGAGGAAGGGAGGGGATAAACTCCACTAGCTATTGTCGTGTGCCACTCCTCAGACAGGCTGCTCAGGAGACTTGTCCTCATGTCTGGAGTCTGTCATCTTTCACTCTCAATGAGCAATCTACCTTTGCTCCCACCATTCCACTAAAGATGCTTTTGTTAAGGCTACCAGTAACTTCTCAATTGCCAAACCCAATGGATACTTTGCATTCCTTATCAAACTTGACCATTATGAAACATTCGATACTGTCTCTTTAAAAAATGCTTCCTAATTTCCAGGGCACCACACACTCATGGTCCTCGTCCACATCCCTGACAGTTTCTCATCAGAATCTTTCATTGACTCTTTTTTTCCACTTGCTCCCTAAGCGTGTGTCCTGACTCTTGTTTTCTTCTCACTCTATACCTTCTTCCAATGATGTCCAGGCCTCATTAGCACTTTAGCGGCTCCTTTCCTCTGTGCTAGAGACCACTAGAACTTGTACAAGCTGCTTCGGCTATTCTCCGCAGCTCAGTGAATGTCTCTGGGCAATACCTTTCACCCACTGATCAGAACCTTCTTTCGTTTGGCTGCCATCCACTTCCAGGTACAAGGGTCTTTGCTCTCTGCTAAACCTCTTTGCATGCATGACTTATTTAGAAGATCACCCCGGTTTTTTAGTCCACTGTGACAGGAACAAAAACATTAATGCGAGAACCCTTCCAACCTTTCCCCAACTCCTGGCCTCTAGAAGAATCCTGACTTTGCTGGCTTCATTTCTTCTCCTTTCTCACTCTTCAGAAAGCCTCTTCTTGCCTCACCAGACTGGAAATCTTCTTTTCAAACATTTCCAAAGATTTCTTCTTTGAAATCTTTGCAGATTGCAAGATATAGAATAAGGAGAAAGTGAGAAGGAGGTAGAGACAGGAGATGTAGGGGCTAGGACTAGAAGAAGGCTTTGCAAAACGTGTAGGAGTGTTGGAGGAGCAGTTTGTGATGAGAGAGAAGTAAACAGGAAAGAGATGGGGTTTTAAGGGTTTCTATGGTCTATATATTCATTCAAAATGTTAAAGAAACCCAAGCAAATATAAATAAATAAATAAATACA
>NW_016804965.1:324352-331744 GCF_001698545.2 Rhinopithecus bieti
TAAAGAGCTTCTGCACAGCAAAAGAAACTACCATCAGAGTGAACAGGCAACCTATAGAATGGGAGAAAATTTTTACAATCTACCCATCTGACAAAGGGCTAATATCCAGAATCTACAAAGAACTTAAATTTACAAGAAAAAAATCAAACAACCCCATCAAAAAGTGGGCAAAGATATGAACAGACACTTCTCAAAAGAAGACATTTATGCAGCCAACAGACACATGAAAAAATGCTCATCATCACTGGCCATCAGAGAAATGCAAATCAAAACCATAATGAGATACCATCTTATACCAGTTAGAATGGTGATCATTAAAAAGTCAGGAAACAACAGGTGCTGGAGAGGATGTGGAGAAATAGGAACATAGGAGTTGGTCCTCCCCTGTTAGAGGACAGAGAGTAAGTGAATCAAATTCATCTTACTTGTTTTGCTTGGTCAGAATAACCTTTAAAAATTATTTCATCTGACAGAATACAAGGTAATGTTATTTTTAGTCATTTAAAAAAGTTGTACCACTTACCTAAGTAGTGAAGGATACTTGTATTATCCACAAGCAGAGTATGAGGACAGATGTGGCAATCACCACAGATCAAAATCATTAATGTCTTTTAAATTATGCATGGCCCCTTTCCTTCAAGGAGCTGAGTCTCCTTACAAAATCTTCATTGCCAAATAGACATGAATCTTTCCAAAACCTAAGGAGAAATGTGAAAGTATATATGCTTTTCTTTTTTCATTTTTTTTTTTTTTTCTTTTCTTTTTTGAGACAGAGTCTCACTCTTGTCGTCCAGGCTGGAGTGCAATGGTGCAATCTCGGCTCACTGCAACCTCCACCTCCCGGGTTCAAGCTATTCTCCTGCCCCAGCCACCTAAGTAGCTGGGGTAACAGGCGCTCACAACGATGCCTGGCTACTTTTTTGTGTTTTTGGTAGAGACAGGGTTTCACCATGTTGGTCAAGTTGCTCTGGAACTCCTGACCTCAAGTGATCCACCTGCCTTAGCCTCCCAAAGTGCTGGAATTACAGGTGTGAGCCACCACACCCAGCCAAGTGTGTGCTTTTTAAACACAACTTAATTATTTGGGGGAAGTCATCACAGCTCACTTTCAGATGGAGGATGTAGGGAGGATGGAGATTCTTACTAATTTACTGCACCAACACTTACTAAGCACTTTCTATGCATCAGACACGGTGCTGTGTGTTAGGGACACAGAGATGAGAGAAATGAATACCATCTCTACTCTCAACAGACTTCCAGGAGAGTGAGAGGTCCTAGCAATTACACACTGACTGATGAGGGCCACAAGACCACAGTACCAAGACCATGCACACCACAGGGGCACCTTGTGGAAGGGATGGGGATGAAGGGAGACTACACAGAGGTGGGTCTTGAGAACAAATAGAAGATAGGCCAAAAAGAATATTAAAGGCAGAAGCAGCAGCTCTGCCTACCATAAATAAAGAAGATGGCCAGGTGCAGTGGCTCAAGCCTGTAATCCCAGCATTTTGGGAGGCCAAGGAGGGCAGATCGCTTGGGCTCAGGAGTTAGAGACCAGCCTGGGCAACATGGCAAAACCACATCTCTACAAAAAATACAAAAACTTAGCCAGGCATGGAGGTGCGCACCTGTAATTCCAACTACTCAGGAGGCTGAGATGGGAAGATTGCTTGAGCCCGGGAGGTGGAGGTTGTAGTGAGATCATGCCATGCACTCCAGCCTGGATGACAGAGCAAGATCTTGTCTCTAAATAAATAAATAAATAAATAAATAAATAAATAAAGCCTTTTAGGAAACTGGAAGGATTTCAGCATGACTGAAGTAGAGACACGTGGAGGCAAGAAGTGGTAGTCCTGTGAAGGGTATGGCCAGGGGCAGAGAGCAGATAAGGTAAGACAAAGGCATGAGCAGGGAAAAGAGCAGAGAGAGGGCTCATGAAGCAGCCTCCCCAGCTCCCTGTCCAGCTATAATGGATCCAAATGCCTCTGGGGGACAGTCATTTGCCAGGTATGCCCTCTTCTTAGCAACAGCCCTGAGAGAGTTGCTGCTTCAGAGTTCACAAAGCCTGTTTTCCAGTGTCTCAGGGACTCTAAGAAGCAGGAAAACTAGTCTCTTCCCACGTCCCCTCTCTAGAAAAAATTTACCCAGGAACCTGTGGCTTCCAAATGGGAGCTGGCCTTCCGACTACTGTAGGCCTTTACTTTTTATCAAGGCCAGCCACCTTCAGCCACCCAAAAGCGATGTTGCCCCCCACTATGGAAATAACACCCTGCATTGCATCACCGTGGGAGTGTGCACCCATCGGGGGGACCAAACACACAGTCTCTGACCTGTATCTCCTAGCCCATTGCTTCTGAGAGTTGTTTAGTAAATCCTCACATACATATTGACTCTCCTGAACTATTATTTAATGATAATGGATTGATGTTCAATAAATACTTACAAACAATCATTATCATTACAATCAGGCTCTACAGTGAGAGAAAAACAAAGGAAAGAGAAACGAAGCAGAGGGGAGTAAGGAAACAGGAAGAATGTGGAAGAAATAAAGATTAATATGAGCTTCTTGAGTACTTACTAAATCACAAATCCCAAGCTTATCACTTTATGTACTTTATCTTGTTTAATATTTTTGAGGGCTTCATTTGGTTTTGTTTTTTGGTTTCATTTTGAGACAGAGTGTCACTCTGTCACCCAGGCTGGAGTGCAGTGGCTCACTGCAGCCTTGACCTCCTGGGCTCAAGCAATCCTCCTGCTTCAGCCTCCTGAATAGCTGGAACCACAGACACACATCACCACGCCTGATTAATTTTTCATTTTTATTAGAGGTGTGATCTCTCTATGTTGCCCAGGCTGGTCTTGAACTCCTGAGCTCAAGCAATTCTCCCACCTCAGCCTCTCAAGTGTTGGGCTTACAGGCATGAGCCACCGCAGCAGGTTTCATTTAATATTTATGGCAACCTATGATATTTATTATTATTCTATTTAGCAAGTAAGGAAACCAAGGCTCAGAGAAGTTGAGTAACTCTCTTCCAGCCAAGGCAGTGGTTTTCTGACCACAGACCAGGGTTCTTATTTGTTACATTTAGCTTCTGGTAAGAGAGGGAGAGGTCTTAGGCTTCTCTGTAGAGCTTTAGTAACAGTTCTTCCTTGAGAAGAAACAGCAGGAGATTCTGCCTTATGTTTTCACAACTAAAGATAAAAGTTTTAATCTTGCTTGGGACACTAAAAATACTCTGTGGACCCAGCCCCTGTTCAGTGACCCATGCCATTTTCCCTGGGCATTCTAGATCATCATCACTTCCCAGACCTGACCCCTCACTACCCTTGCTCTGATTATCCTGATCTTTGTTTATAAACCTTTTATATCCATGGTGAACAGCGACCTCCCAGGAATGACAAGTGTGTTTATACTTTTCAGGGTTCTTTGGCTTAGCAGAGAAGTCAAAGACTAGAATCTGTTGTCTAACATATGATACCACGATAAATCCCCAAATTCGGTGTATGCTTTCCCATGGTGTAGGCTTGAAACTTCCCATTAGATTTGAAAAAAACAAGTTTCAATAGAACTATCCATGAATGAGTAGTGAGCTGCTTTAAAAGCATTAACTCATAAATGCACTTTGGCTATTTGAGTGTCAAAAGCCCCACTAGGAGATGCATTTAAAGATTAAGCATGAGTGTGTATGAAGACCCCTGCTTTTGCTGCACATAACCTAAGTATGTAGTTTTATGATTCATTCTCTGTACCTAGGAGGCAGATGTTCTGTCTTATTTAGCCCACAGATAAAATATTGTGGAGTAAGTAAGCAGTAACATATTTTAGAATAGGTTAATGAGGATCAAAAGGGTATATTAAAATGAGGAATATGTACCCCCATGTCACAATGTTTATAAACAGAAGGTCAGTTTGTATTTAAGTCCAATAAAATTAAATATACCAGGCTATTTTCTTTCAAAATTAAAAAAAATATAGATTTTTAGGAGATCGAGACCATCCTGGCTAACATGGTGAAACCCCGTCTCTACTAAAAAAAAATACAAAAAAATTAGCTGGCCATGGTGGCGGGCACCTGTAGTCCCAGCTACTCGGGAGACTGAGGCAGGAGAATGGCCTGAAGCTGCGAGGCAGAGCTTGTAGTGAGCTGAGATCCCACCACTGCACTCCAACCTGGGCGACAGAGCAAGACTGTGTCCCAAAAGAAAAAAAAAAAAACAAAAACAAACAAATAAACGTTATTTTTATAGATTTGGGGATACAAGTGCAGTTTTGTGACATGGATATGATGTGGAGTGGTGAAGTCTGGCCTTTTGGTGTAACCATCACCCAAATAGTGTACCTTGTACCCATTAAGTAATTTCTCATCCATCATCCTGCTTTCACCTTCCCACATTTCTGAGTCTCCAAAGTCTATTATTCCAGTCTCTGGGTCTATGTGCACACATTATTTACCTCCCACTTATAAGTGAGAACATGCAGTATTTTGACTTTCTGTTTCTGAGTTACTTAAGATAATGACCTCCAGTTCCATACATGTTGATGCAAAAGACATGATTTCACTCTTTTTGTGGCTGAATAGTATTCCATGGAATTTATATGTATATTCCACATTTTCTTTATCCAATCGTCTACTGGTGGACACTTAGGTTGATTTTATATCTTTTCTATGGTGAATAGTGCTGCAATAAACATATGAGTGTAGGTATCTCTTTTATATGCTGATTTCTTTTGAGTAGATACCCAGTAGTGGGATTGCTGGATAAAATGGTAGTTTTATTTTTAGTTCTTTGAGAAATCTCCGCACTGTTTTCTTTTCCATAGTGGTGATATTAATTTACCTTCCCACCAACAGTGTATATGTGTTCTCTTTTCTTCATTGCAGAATACAGGAGCTATGTGGAGAATTGATGGAAGGACATTCCAGACAGAGAGAACAGCAAACACAAAGGCCTCGAAGTGTGAGCCTGCTTGGCATATTTGAGGGAACTTGAGGATGAAATACTTGGGATTTAAATCTCAATCAACCATAAATGTGGTTTTCATTCTTTTATTTTCATAGTTTTCATTCTTTTAATTTTAATTCTTTTAATTCATTCTTTTAATTTTAATTTTAATTTTCTCATTAAGCAGAAAATGTTTTTGTTTCAATCTATGTTAAAAACCCAATTTTCGGCCGGGCGCGGTGGCTCAAGCCTGTAATCCCAGCACTTTGGGAGGCCGAGACAGGCGGATCACGAGGTCAGGAGATCGAGACCATCCTGGCTAACCTGGTGAAACCCCGTCGCTACTAAAAAATGCAAAAAAAACTAGCCGGGCCAGGTGGCGGGTGCCTGTAGTCCCAGCTACTGGGGAGGCTGAGGCAGGAGAATGGTGTAAACCCGGGAGGCAGAGCTTGCAGTGAGCCACTGCACTCCAGCCTGGGTGACAGAGCGAGACTCTGTCTCAAAAACAAAACAAAACAAAACAAAACAAACCCAAGTTTCCATCCAGGCACAGTGGCTTACATCTGTAATCCCTCCACTTTGGGAGGCTGAGGCAGGTGGATTGCTTGAGCTCAGGAGTTCAAGACCAGCCTGGGCAACATGGTGAAATCCAGTCTCTACAAAAAAATACAAAAATTAGACGGGCATGGTGAGCATGCCTCTGGTCCCAGCTACCCAGGAGGCTGAGGTGGGAGAATCACTTGAGCCTAGAAGGTCAAGGCTGCAGTGAGCTGTGATTGAGCCACTGTACTCCAGCCTGGGTGATAGGGTGAGACCTAGTCTCAAAAAAAAAAAAAAAAAAAAAAAAAAAAAAAAAAAAAAAAAAATCCAAATTTCCTACTCTCTATAAATACTACATAACCAACTCACTTTAATTTTTCATTCTTTTGTTAGTGTTTCCTCCATGCCAGGCACATGTAGACACTGTTAGGGACTAGGCACATGTGGCGAACATTACAGACAGACACATTCCCACCTCCAAGGAATGTAGAGTGTTGAAGAATTTGCGATACCTCACAATCTTCATTTTCATAATTCAGCATGGGTAGATTTAGGAGTCAGGATTGAGAATTCAGTCAGAAAGAGAGATGGGAGAGCACTAGTGGAGGAGCAGGAGAGCCTCGTGGGCAGATGGGCTCCAGCCTCAGAGGAGGGAGAGGAGGAGGCAGGGGAGCAGACAAGCAGACCAAGGGGTCCACAAACCACCAGGTTTGTGCCCTCGGAGGTGGGAATTCTAGCCAAGTACCTCAGGCATCTGCAAGGGGCCTATGTGAAAGGCAGCAGACAGCCATGACAAGAAAGGAGCTGAAACAGCCTGTGTCTTGGCCACTGCACTCAAGGTTTGGTGTGGAGAGTTTTCAAGCATTATTGTCAGGGCCAAAGGACAGCATCTCCATTTTTCTGTTGTGCTCAGGCCACAAGTTGAAAAGGCAAAGGCAGGACTGAACCGCATTGCTCACCACAGAATTTGGGTGATGCCTACTCGTTGAGTTGGATCGCCTGGTTCCTGACTCATTACCTGAATTGGACCCCATCTGCCTTCCAGCACTGTGCCCTCCTCACCTCCCAGGGGTCTCCTGGCACCATCGTTCTTGTCCGCACTGCCAGTTGCCGCTTTCATCTGCACCCTCTTTCCTCAGCCTTCTGCTGAGTACTGACAAGTACCCTCATTGTAGAAAGTGCCAGAGCACAAAGCAATGACATTTTCAGTAAATCTTTCAGATCAGGCGGACTTCGAATGTGTTTTTTTCTTGCAGGAGAGTGTCTAGAAAAATCCAAAACATTTGGTCTTCATTTTAATTCAAATGTGAATAATCAAGATTTTTCATGATTGTTGTTTGTTTTGGAGGATCTTTTTCCTTGAGTAGCTCTTTATCTATTGATGTTTTTAAAAGAGGCACACTTATACTTTCTTCCCTGTACATGGATACATAGGTCATACACCTTTCGTCTGAGCAGTGAATCACGTAACTCCAAACATGAACATACCTAGTATACATTCATAACCATCCTTGTCTGTGAAAGGACAACAGCATTCAAAACGTAAGCCAAAGTAGAGTGTGAATGCTGGGCTCAGGGCCTTATATATATTTTATAAAAGATAAAAGAAATCTGGTAGCTGGGCCAGGCACCGTGGCTCACATCTGTAATCCCAGCACTTTGAGAGGCTGAGGCGGGTGGATTACCTGAGGTCAGGAGTTTGAGACCAGCCTGGCCAACATGGTGAAACCCCGTCTCTACTAAAAATACAAGAAATTGGCTGGGTGTGGTGGCATGTGCCTGTAATCCCAGCTACTTGGGAGGCTGAGGCAGGAGAATCTCTTGAACCTGGGAGGTGGAAGTTGCAGTGAACCAGGATCATGCCACTGCACTCTGGTCTGGGCAACAGAGCCAGACCCAAAAAAAAAA
>NW_016804965.1:335255-356121 GCF_001698545.2 Rhinopithecus bieti
AGAAAGAAGGAAGGGAGGAAGGGAGGAAGGGAAGAAAGAAAGAAGGAAGGAAGGAAGGAAGGAAAGAAAAAGAAAGAAAGAAAGAAAGAGAGAGAGAGAAAGAAAGAAAGAAAGAAAGAAAGAAAGAAAGAAAGAAAGAAAGAAAGAAAGAAAGAAGAGAGAAAGAAAGAAAGAGAGAGAGAAAGAAATCTGGTAGCTGGCATTCATATAATTAGTTCCAGTATTTGAAGCCTATTGCTTGTTTCTCAGCTGTCTGGGCAACCTGGTGTACAGATAAACTCTCTCTGAGGAGATGAAACCCTTGGAAAGAAGGCCAGATGCTCACACTGACTTAATAAAACTATACTATTACAAGGAGGATTGCATTCACCTTGTTCTATCCTCCTAACATTTTTTTTAGATTTAAGCATATTTTTATTTTGTGGGCTCAGAAAGTTTTTCTTGTTAATAACTTTTTTCAGTAATTGTGTGTTTTTGAATAAACGCATTATACTCCATGCAGAAAATGTGAGAAACATAGATATTCCCTTTACTTCTGAAAACCTTACCTTCTCAACCTCCAGCTGAATGATGACATGCATGGGATCAACCCTAGTGCAACACAAGCTTCACATAATTTATAGATAGGTTCCTTAACTTAGGGATGTGGCAAAGGATTTGTTGGGAATGACAGCTACATCTAGTTTATTAAACAAGTAACTTGGATGTAAATATGTAGGTGATTCTGGATATGCTGCTTCTTTCTCACTCAGAAGTTGGTGGCAACACCTGGCCAGGCGTGGTGGCTCACGCCTGTAATCCCAGCACTTTGGGAGGCCGAGGCAGGTGGATCATGAGGTCACAAGATCAAGACCATCCTGGCTAACACGGTGAAACCCTGTCTCTATTAAACATACAAAAAATTAACCAGGTGTGGTGGTGGGCGCCTATAGTCTCAGCTACTTGAGAGGCTGAGGCAGGAGAATGGCGTGAACCTGGGAGGCAGAGCTTGCAGTGAGCCGAGATGACGCCACTGTACTCCAGCCTGGGTGACAGAGCGAGACTCTGTCTCAAAAAAAGAGACAGTCGGTGGCAACACGTAGTGTGGTTGTGGGAATTGTGTCAGCATTATCCTGCTTATATTCCCTTCTTCCTGGCTTGGGGGTATACTTCTGGGTGTTTTTATCCTTCCTGGCATGGAGTGTTAATTTCTTATTTTGGGGCACTAATATGCTTTGGATGTTTGTTACCTCCAAATCTCAATACAGTCCCCAGTGATGGAGGTGGGGCCTGGTGGGAGGTGATGGATCATGGGGGTGGATTCTTCATGAATGGCTTAGTGCCATCCCCATGGTGATGAGTGAGTTCTCACTTGGTTAATTCATTCGAGATCTGGTTGTTTAAAAGAGTCTGGGACCTCCCCCTTCTCTCTCTTATTCCCACTCTGACCTCATGATACACCTGATACTGCTTCATCTTCTGCCATGATTGGAAGCTTCCTGAGGTCCCAACCAGAAGCAGATGCTGGCACCATGCTTCATGCACAGCCTGCAGAACCATGAGCCAATTAAACCTCTTTTCTTTATAAATTTCTCAGCCTCAGGTACTTCTTCGTAGTGATGCAAAAAATGACTAATACAGGGCCATTATTACCAATCCCCCAAAATTTTCAGGCCTCACTTTTGACAAGTACAGACCATAAATATATAATCATTTGGCTCTCTGAAACACTCTATACACCCTATTTTAAGAAAGACCATTGTACTTCCTATGCAAAACGTATCTTAGGGAGCAGCACCAGAAGCAGCATTATACTTTATGTCCAATATCTTGTAGGTTCCATTTTATCTGTTCCCGTAGGCCTCCACTGAACATACTGCTATCTCTACCTCAAACCCAACATCTAAACTTGAACTAAGCAACTGCTTCATAAAACTAGCTCCCCTGTTGATTTCCTACTTCGGTTACACATTCTCCAAATCATTAGGCTTAAACTTGCAAAACCATCTTCAATGCTCCTTCTTGGTCCTCTGTCAGGCAACATGTCCCAACCACTTTGAATGTCATCACATCTGTTGTACTGCTGCTCCATTTTGCTTCTAGAAAAATTATCACAATTAGTGTCAAAATGTGGATTCAATAATATGTCATCATGGGGGCTGAGTGCTAAAAGAGGAATAGTTTAGAGTTTCTGGTTTGCTCAACTGTATTAAAGATTCTTGTCTGGGAAACATTACACTTATTCTTGAAAAGTTGTTAAAATTTCCCTTGTTTGATTGTAGAAAATATTCAGGTTTTTTCCTTCCTTCTTTTCTTTCTCCTTCTTAGTTTGATAGAGAAAAGAAGAGGGAGGGGAATTGCTTTTAGATGTCCTGGAAGTGACAGAAAGGTTAACATTCTCTCTTTTACCTAGTTGGACAAACGAAGATGGTGGCTTTAATAATTAGAAGCTGCATTTTGGTTGATTACTAGGGCCTGGAACAGATGTACTATTAACTGGTCGTCATAAAACTCAGGGCTTGTTGTTTACCTGAATTTCAGCAGCTCTCTTCACAGAGATGTTATGTCTTTTACTTTGTTCCACAGTGTGCTTAGGGGGTTACCAAGTCAAATTGGCCAGCTCACAAACTGTTGAACTTTAGTCCACAAAGTAGTAGCTATAGAAACTGAAAGGGTCATTTAGAAAGGCCATGTTCAGTTAAAGACATCTGTGGTTAACACCAAAAAAGAAAGAAGGAAAGCCCGTTGACCCTCAATCCACTCTATGAACAGTTTTACTTCTGTTTCTGAACAGTGAAGTGGAAACCATTTTCAAAGCAAAATGTCTCCGAACAAAAGAAGTTATAATGCAACCACAGCTGCCAAGGTCAGGCTGAGCTCTCCCTTTGGATAGGCAAATGATGTTTGATCCTATATACCTTTGACTAATGTGGCTTAATAATCAACACTTTTCTAAAAGTTCTTACAAAAATGTCATTCCCTAAAAGATTTCAGTTCTGACATTTATGAGGAACATCAGTTTCTGAAAGGAAATACAGTCACATTTGCTTTACAACACTTGTCACATGTTTAACCAGGGTAGATTTACAAGCGCAATGTCTTAGGCACATGCTTTTAAAAGTCAAAGTTCAATCTTAAATCTATCCCAATGTGGATAAGAAAAGTGATCATATTTATAACCAACCACTGAAAAGCCAAGAGCAGACAGGAGGCATGGGAAGAAGGAGAAAGCTAGTGAGGGTATGTGAAGTGGGGGGAGGACACAAAATGAGAGTCAAGTCCTCATTCCTTCCCACAGCTCCCAAGATTCCTTCCATCAAAAACACACAAGCCCAGTGCCAAGCACAAGTGTGGGTGTGCATGTGGGCATGTAGGTTATGGCGGTGTGTCCAGGATATAGGAGACTTTCCCTTTAGGATCTTGCAGTTTCATGAGGGAGACTGATGTAGATCACTAGTTGTGATGAAAAGCTGGCCTTGACAGATGTGTAAACAGCTTTCTGATACGTAGCAGAAGAGCAGGGGCAGAAAGTTTTCTTTCCCCTGGATGGAGCAGGGATGTTCTGATGGAGATGGTGAGACTTGAGCAGGGTCTCTAGTGATTAGTAGGATCAGGAAAGGTAGGAGATGAAAGAAAAGGAGTCAGCCAGACATGGTGACATATGCTGTTCCCAGAGAACAGCAAATGAATTGCACTCTTAGGACACAATTTGCATAGGGAGTGTATTAGTCCATTTTCACACTGCTGAAAAAGATACCTGAGACTGGGCAATTTACAAAGGAAAGAGGTTTAATTGGACTTACAGTTCCACATGGCTGGAGAAGCCTCACAATCATGATGGAAAGCAAAGAGGAGTAAGTCACATCATACGTGGATGGCAGCAGGCAAAGAGAGAATGAGGAAGTTGCAAAAGCAGAAACCCCTGATAAAACCATGAGATCTCGTGAGACTTATTCACTACCATGAGAACAGTATGGGGAAAACCGCCTCCATGATTCAATTATCTCCCACCAGGACCCTCCCACAACATGTGGGAATTATGGGAGTACAATTCAAGATGAGATTTGGGTGGGGACACAGAGCTAAACCATATCATTCCACCCTGGTTCCTGCCAAATCTCATGTCCTCACATTTCAAAACCAATCATGGCCTTCCCAACAGTCCCCCAAGAAGTCTTAACTCATTTTGGCATTAACCTCAAAAGTCCACAGTCCAAAATCTCATCCTGAGAAAGGCAGAGTCCTTCCGCCCATGAGCCTGTAAAATCAAAAGGAGAGCTAGTTATTTCCTAGATACAAAGGGGATACAGACATTGGGTAAATAGAGCCATTCCAAATGGGAGAAATTGGCCAAAACAAAAGGGCTATAGGCCCCATGCAAATCTGAAATCCAGAGAGGCAGTCAAACCTTAGAGCTCCAAAGTTAACTCCTTTGACTCCATGTCACTCATCCAGGTCACACTGATGAAAAGGTAGGTTCCCGTAGTCTTGGGCAGCTCTACCCCTGTGGCTTTGCAGGGTGCAGCCTCCCTCCCACTCACTCTCATGGACTGGTGTTGAAAGTCTGCGGCTTTTCCAAGTGCATGGTGCAAGCTGCCAGTGGATCTACCATTCACAGTCTGGGGGATGGGGGCCCTTTTCTCACAGCTCCACTAGGCAGTGCCCCAGTAGGGACTCTGTGTGGAGGCTCTGACCCTACATTTCCCTTCTGCACTGCCCTAGCAGAGGTTCTCCATGAGAGCCCCACCCCTGCAGCAAACTTCTGCCTGGGTATCCAGGCATTTCCATACATCTTCTGAAATCTAGGCAGAGGTTCCAAAACCTCAATTCTTGACTTCTGTGTACCCACAGGCTCAACACCACATGGAAGCTGCCAAGGCTTGGGGCTTGCACCATCTGAAGCCATGGCCTGAGCTCTATGTTGGCCCCTTTCAGCCATGGTTGGAGCAGCTGGAACGCAGGGCATCAAGTCCCTTGGCTGCACACAGCTCGGGGATGCCGGACCTCACCCATGAAACCACTTTTTCTTCCTATGCCTCCAGACCTGTGATGGGAGGAGCTGCCATGAAGACCTCTGACATGCCCTAGAAATATTTTCCCCATTGTCTTAGGGATTAACATTCTGTGCCTCGTGACTTATGTAAATTTCTGCCTCATTGTCAGGCTGCAAATTTTCTAAACTTTTATGCTCTGTTTCCCTTTTAATACTGAATGTTTTTAACAGCACCCAAGTCACATCTTGCATGCTTTGCTATTTAGAAATTTCTTCTGCCAGATATCCTAAATCATCTCTCTCAAGTTCAAAGTTCTACAAATCTCTAGGGCAGGGGCAAAATGCCACCAGTCTCTTTGCTAAAACATATCAAGAGTCACATTTGCTCTAGTTCCCAGTAAGTTCCTCATCTCCATCTGAGACCAACTCAGCCTGGATTTCATTGTCCATATCATTATCAGCATTTTCGTCAAAGCCATTCAACAAGTCTCTAGGGAGTTCCAAACTTTCCCACATTTTCTTGTCTTCTTCTGAGCCCTCCAAACTGTTCCAACCTCTGCCCCTTACCCAGTTCCAAAGTCGCTTCCAGATTTTGGGGTATCTCTTCAGCAACAACCCACTTCACTGGTACAAATTTACTGTATTAGTCCATTTTCATGCTGCTGATAAAGACATACCTGAGATTGGGCAATTTACAAAAGAAGGGGTTTAACTGGACTTACAGTTCCACGTGGCTCAGGAAGCCTCACAATCATGGCAGAAGGCAAAGAGGAGCAAGTCAAATCTTATGTGGATAACAGCAGGCAAAGAGAGAATGAGGAAGATGCAAAAGCAGAAACCTTGATAAAACCATCAGATCTCATGAGACTTATTCACTATGATGAGAACAGTATGGGGGAAACCATCTCCATGATTTAATTATCTCCCACCAGGTCCCTCCCACAACATGTGGGAATTATGGGAGTACAATTCAAGATAAGATTTGGGGTGGGGATACAGCCAAACCATATCAGAGAGTGTTTGTCTCAGCCTGCGATATAATTTGTATATTTGCCCCCACCCAAATCTCATGTTGAATTGTAAACCCTAATGTTGGAGGTGGGTCCTGGTGGGAGGTGATTGAATCACAGGGGTAGATTTCTCATGAATGGATTAGCACCATCCCCTTGGTGCTATTCTTGTGATAGTGAGTGAGTTGTCACGAGATCTTGTCATTTAGAACTATGTGGGACCACCCTGCCAACTCTCTCTCTTGTTCCTGCTTTCACCATGTGAAATACATGCTCCTACTTTACTTACTGCCATGACTGTAAGCTTCCTAAGGCCTCAGCACAAGCTGAACAGACATCAGCACCATGCTTCTCATGAGGCCTGTAGAACTGTGAGGCAATTAAATCTCTTTTCTTTATAAATTACCCAGTCTCAGGTATTTCTTTATAGCAATGCAAGAATGGCCTAATATAGTATATTTATGCTGCTATAACAAAATGCCCGAGATGGGGTAATTTATAAAGAACATAAATTTATTTTCTCACAATTCTGGAGACTAGGAAGTCCAAAATCAAGGTGCTACTGGTTCAGTTGTCTGGTGAGGGCTGCTCTCTGCTTCCAGGATGGTGCATTGTTGTTGCATCCCCAGAAGGGAGAAACACTGTGTCCTCACATGGCAGAAGGTGGAAGGGCAAGAAAAGCAAACACTGTGTGAAACCTCTTTTTTTAAATTAATTAATTAATAATTATTATTATTTTTGAGATGGAGTCTCACTCTGTCTCCCAGGCTGGAGTACAGTGGTGCGATCTCAGCTCACTGCAACCTCCACCTCCTGGGTTCAAGCGAGATTCTCTGGCCTTAGCCTCCTGAGTAGCTGGGACAACAGGCATGTGCCACCACACCTGGCTAATTTTTGTACTTTTAGTAGAGACAGAGTTTTGCCATGTTAGCCAGGTGGTCTCAAACTCCTGACCTCAAGTGATCCACCTGCCTCAGCTTCCCAAAGTGCTGGGATTATAGGCGTGAGCCACCATGCCTGGCCAGAAGCCTCTTCCATAAGGGCCTTAGTCCCATTCATGAGAGGAAGCGCTCTCATGACCCTATCAGCTCTTAAAGGCCCTACCTCTTGACACTATCACATTGCCCTTAAGTTTCAACTCCTGAATTTTGGAAGAGACATATTCAAACCACAGCATTCCACTCTGGCTCCCCTAAATTCATGTCCCTCTCACGTGCAAAATACATTCATTCCATTCCTCAAAGTCTTAACTCATTCCAGCATCAACTCAAAAGTTTAAAGTCTAGAGTCTCATCTAAATCAGATATAGATAATACTCAAGGCACAATTCACCCTGAGACAAAGTTCCTTCCAGCTGTGAGCCTGCAAAACCAAACAGGTTGTGTGCTTCCAAAATACAATTTGGACATTTCTATTCCAAAAAGGAGAAATTGGAAAGAATAAGGGGTAACAGATTCCAAGTAAGACCAAAACCCAACAAGGCAAACAACATTAAATCTTGAGGCTACAGAATAATCTTCTTAGACACCATTTCCTGGATTCTGGACACACTGGGACAGGGGTTAAACCTCCAAGTCTCTTGGCAGCCTTGTCTCCATGGCTTTGCTGGACACTACACACACTAAAGCGCTCACAGGTTAGAGTCAGGTGCCTGTGGCTCTCTTAGGCGGGTGTTGCACACTGGTGGCTCCACAGGTCTGGAGTCTTGGGGGCAGCCCTCTTCCCATGGCTCCACTGAGCCCTGCCCTAGAGGTAGCTTTCTACAGTGGCCCTCCCCTCTTAACTCCAATAAGCATCTCTCTAGTGGGGGCTCTCTTTGGCACCCCTGCTCCTGTGACAGTTCTCTGTCTAGGCTCCACAGGTCTCTGAGGCATCCTTTGAAATCTAACTGGAGGCAGCCATACCTTTATAGCACTTGCATTCTGCTAGCCTGCAGAATTAACACCACATGGATGCCACTAAGGTTTATGACCTGTACCTTACAGAGAGGTATTCCAACCCACATGTGCCTGGTTAAACCACAACTGGGGCAGGTGAGAAGGACTGCACAAGAATGCTGGGAGCAGAGACTTTTAAGATGGCCTAAGTGAACTCCTGTATTCCATGGGAATCCTGGGTTCTTTCCTGGAAACCATTCTGCCCTCAAGGCCCTGTCACTCTGGCTTGTAATGGGCTTGGTAGCCTCAAAGATCTCCAGAATGCCTTCAGGGTCATTCTCCCATTCATATTCTTGATGAATAGCACCTGGCTTCCTCCTGTCTATACTAATCTCCTCATCAAATGGTTGCTTGGCCACACCCTTGGTGTTCTCTCCTGAACACACTTACTTTCATTCTTTACATGGCAGGCTGAACATTTTTCAAATCTTTAACTTCTACTTCCCTTTTAATGATAAATTCTGTCTTTAAATCATTTCTCTCTTCTCACATTTTCTCATCTTCTCACATTTTTATAAGCAGTTAAAAGAAGCCATGCACCGCCCTGAATATTTTGCTGCCTAGAAATTTCTTCTGCCACATATCCTAGTTTATCACTCTTAAATTCTGACTTCCACAAAGGGTAGGACATGGATGTAATTCAGTTCTTGGCCATGTGGTAACAAGGATGGCCATTCCCCCAGTTTCCAATACCTTGTTTTAATTTCTAAGAACTCATCAAAATAGCCTTTTCTGTCCATATTTCCACCAGCATTCTGATCAGAACCACTTAAATAATCACTAAGAAGATCAAGGATCTTTTTTCTTCTGAGTGTTCACCGGAATCACCCTTAGTGCTCTTTTCATGGCAATACAGCCTTTTTTTTTTTTTAGTATTTACTTTAAGACTGTTCCAGTCTCTACCCATAACCCAGTTTCAAAGCCACTTCCATATTTCCAGGTATTTATTATAGCACTCACCCCACTTCTCACTACCAATTTCTGCCTCAGTCTGTGCTGCGATAACCTAATATCTAAGACTGGGCAATTTATAAAGAACAGAAATTTATTTTTCATAGGTCTAGAGGCTGAGGAGGCCAAGATTGGAGCACCAGAAGATTCATGTCTCGTGAGGCCTTGCTCTCAGCTGCAATGTGATGACTTCTTGCTGCACCCTCACATGGTGGTAGGGCAATGGAGCTCCCTTCAACCTCTTATATAAGGTCACTGATTCCATCCATGAGAGCTCT
Organism: Rhinopithecus bieti; assembly: GCF_001698545.2. Lineage (NCBI taxonomy): Eukaryota > Metazoa > Chordata > Mammalia > Primates > Cercopithecidae > Rhinopithecus > Rhinopithecus bieti. The sequence continues at coordinate 344,404 of NW_016804965.1, forward strand.
GCCCTCATAACTGAATCACCTCCTAAAGACCCACCACTTAATGCTGTTGCACTGGAGATTAAGTTTCAGCATGAATTTTGGAGGAGGCACAAACATTCAAATCATAGCCTTTCACCCCTTGCTCACTAAAATTCAAGTCCTTCTCCCATATGAAATGCATTCATTCCATCCCAATAGCCCCCAAGTCTTAACTTGTTCCAGTATCAACTTAAAAGTCTAAAGAGTCTCCTCTAAATCAGATATGGGTGACACTCGAGGTATGATTCATCCTGAGTCAAATTCCCCCTCCTGCTGTGAGTCTGTGAAGTCAAAAAAATTTGCTTGCAAAACACAATGCTTAGACAGGCATAGAACAGACATTCCCATTCCAAAGGGAGAAATAGAAAACAAGAAAAAGTAACAGATGCCAACCAAACCCAAAATCCATCAGGACAAACATTAAATCTTAAGTGTCCAGAATAATCTTTAACTACACGCCCCACCTTCTGGACACACTGGGGGTACAGTTGGACCCCCAAAGTTCTGGTAAGCCCTGCCCTTATGGCTTTGTTTGGTGCCACCCCTGCGGTAGCTCTCACACACTGGAGTCATGTACCTGTGGCTTTTCCAGGCTGACCTGCATGATGGTAACACTAGAGTTCTGGGGTCTCAGGGGTGCCCCACTCCTACAACTCCGCTAGAGATTGCTGGTGGGAGCTCTCTGCAGTGGCTCCACACTTGCAGCAATTCTCTGCCTAGGCCCCAAGTATCTCCAGAACATCCTTTGAAATCTAGATGGAGGTAGCCATGCCCCCAAGCTCTTGCACTCTTTGTGCCTGTAAGAGTTAGCACCATGTGGATGCTGCCAGGGTTTACCACTTGTGCCCTCTAGAGGTGTGGCCATAGCTGACCACCCTGCACATGGGCCTACTGGAGCCGCATGTGGGGCACCAGAGGAGCTCTACACTGGAACGTGCGGGACAGGAACTTAAGGTGGCCCTAGGCAGGAGTCTCGAGGTTACATGGGCACTTCCATCTGGGCTCTTCCACTGGAATCCATTCTGCCCTCAAGGCTCTGGCACTCTGGGCCTGTGATGGGAGTGGCAGCCCCAAAGATCTCCAAAATGCCTTCAGCATCATTCTTCCATTGTCTTGATGAATAGCACATGGCTTCCTTCATTCATGCTAATCTCCTCATCAAATGATCTTTTGGCCACACCCTTGGTTTTCTCTGCCAGGCATACTTTCTTATTCTTTACTACCTGGCCAGGATGAGAGTTTTCCAAATCGTTATGTTCTGTCTTCTTTGTGGTTAAAATTCTGTCTTTAATTTGCTTCTCTCTTCTCACATTTTACTATAAGCAGTTAAGAGAAGCCAAGCTGCATCCTCAACACTTTGCTTAGAGATTTCTTCCACCAAATATCCTAATTCATCACTCTTAAGTTCTGCTTACCACAAAACACTAGGACACAAATACAATTCAGCCAAGTCGTTTTTCGCTTTATAACAAGGATGGCTTTTACTCCATCTCCAGTATCATGTTTCTCATTTCCATCTAAGACTTCATCACAATGGCCCTTACTGTTCATATTTCTACCAACATTCTGTTAATTATTTCTTAATCACTAAGAAGATTGAAGAATTCTCTATTGCCCACCTCTTCTTCTGAGCCCTCACCAAAATCACCCTTAATATCCTGTTCATGACCATATAGTTTTTTTTCTAGTGTTCATTTCCAAACTTTTCCAGCCTCTACCTGTTACCCAGTTCCAAAGCTACATCCACATTTTCAGGTATTTATTGCAACATCCCATTTCTCACTACCAAATTCTGTTTTGGCCCTTTTGGGCTGCTATGACAAAATGCCTAAGACTGGGTAACTTATAAAGAACAGAAATTTATTTTTCACAGTTCTGGAGGCTGGGGAAGCCAAGATCAAGGTGCCAGCAGATTCAGTGACTGATAAGGGCTAGTCCTCTGCTCCATAGATGGTGCCTTGTTGTTGTGTCCTCATATGGTGGAAGGGGCAGGGAGCTCCCTTTAACCTCTTCTATAAGGTCACTGAATCCATCCATGAGGACTCTGTCCTCATGACTTGATCACCTCCAAAGGGCCACACTATTTAACACTGCTGTATTGGAGGTTAGGCTTCAACGTGAATTTTGGAAGGACATAAACCTTCAAACCATAGCAACTTCCAATCAATTTCCTTTTTTATCTAAGTTAGTTTATGATAGGGTTCTGTCACTTGCAATTGGAAGGATCCTGGTTGCCTGTGCTGGTTATCTTCATTTACTTGGCTATTCCCTCCATCCACAGTCCTCATTTTGTTCTGCATCCCCGAAAGCTAACTGTGTGGATCACACCCATGGGTTCCCTTGCCCTCCTACTTCTAGCTGGGGTTCACCAGTGAGAGTCTTTAGCAGGAGATGGAGTAAGGGGAGAGTGAGGCTTAGGATTTATTGTCCTGACACTGCTCCATCCAGGCCCTGTGGATTTTGTGCAGGCCTCTCCTGAATGCACAGCTCCTGGCAGCAGCCTTGGAGACAGCAGCTGTCTCCCAGCCTTGATAACTTCTCCCTTCCTCTATCCCTTCCCACCAAGATGTGGAAATTGCTCCCTGCTGTGACTAGCCTAAAGTAGGGCGCAGCCTTTTGTTGCTCTTTTTAAATCCTGCCAACACATTTGCAAATAGTACTTTTACTAAAATCACCTTAATTACTCACCTTAATTACTCAGCTAGAGAGTGTCACCTCCTTTCTCCCAGGATCCTGACTGCTACAAGCCCTCAGCTGACTGGTGGGTTGGGGGTTGTAGGGATGAATCTTTCCTAGACTAGGACTCTTGGGATCTAAATTATAAACAAACTGCTAAACGTTCTGGATTATTCTGTTTTGAAACAATACCATCATCAACTGTTAGCCTATAGGTGACATGTTTAGCCCAGGATCTGCAAATCTGTAGCTGAGGTGCCAGCATTTCCCATTCCCATGTATTTGTATGAATTCATTAATGAAATTACAAGTCTGTCTGCTGGGTCTTCAGCAGTCACCATCAGTTCACTGCTTGCCCTTCAAGTATTAACCCCAAAGTCCTGCACTTTTGTCCTGATATCTACCGTGCCCAAGACATGTCCTTGAAATACGGGGATGGCCAAGAATCCCAATGCTCCACTGGAGCCTCACTTCCAGCTGAGAATTCTAGAGCTAAGTTAGGGATCACTTGCCCTGGAAATGCCCAATCCTAACTTTTCTTGGGGCAATCTTTGGAGGCAGACTCCTTGCTCAGGCCCTTCATCACTGCCTGATTGCCTTGGTCACTCTGGCAATTTGTGCCATCTTAAACAGCCTTCCCAGGACTCAGATTACGTGGGTAAGGCACTAGGACCCCAAAATTTCATAGTCAGCAACCACAGACTTCTGTACAGCTTTGAAGAAATCGTTATTTATTTATTTATTTTATTTTATTTTTGAGATGGAGTCTAGCTCTGTTGCCAAGGCTGGAGTGCAGTGGTATGATCTCAGCTCACTGCAACCTCCGCCTCCCAGGTTCAAGTGATTCTCCTGCCTCAGCCTCCCAAGTAGCTGGGATTACAGGCATGTGCCACTGTGCCCAGGTAATTTTTATATTTTTTAGTAGAGATGGGGTTTGGCCATGTTGGCCAGGCTGGTCTTGAACTCCTGACCTCAGGTGATCTGCCCACCTCAGCCTCCCAAAGTGCTGGGATTACAGGCGTGAGCCACCGCACCTAGCCATATTCTCTTTAAAACCACACTTACCCAAACACAGTGCACTTCCATAGGTGTATTAGTTTCCTAGGACTGCCATAACCAGGTACCACAGACCAGGTGGCTTAAGAAAATAGAGTTGTATTGTCTCACAGTTCTGCAGGCTACAGGTTGAAATCAAGGCATCAGCAGAGCCATGCTCCCTCTGACACCTCTGAGGAGGATTATTCTTGCCTCTTTTCAGCTTCTGGTGGTCTCAGGCATTTCTTGGCTTGTGACAGTGCAACTCCAACCTCTGCTTCCATCTTCATATGGCTGTCTTCTTCTGTGTATTTCTGTCTTTTCACATGGCATTCTTTGTTATAATGACAAAAATTGTATTGGATTTAGGGCCCACACTACTCCAGCAGGACCTCAGCTTAACTCATCACGTCTGCAATTACCCTATTTCCAAATAAGGTCACATTCTGAGGTACTGAGTGTGAGAACGTTGACATATCTTTTTTGAGCTATATAGTTCAACCCACAACAATAGGGGGATGCAAGCTTGGCCACAATTCTGCAAAATATTAACCAAAAGTCCAAAACTTTTTCTCTGATTCAAAAGGCAATAGTGGCAAGCAAACAAAAGTTATGTTAGTATAAGAATAATCTTGAATCTGTTCTCATTTATTTCTAAAATATATCCTGGGTCTTACTAACTCGCAACTGACAAACACAATGGTTTGTGATAGAAAAAGGCACCACCCAGAGACTTGTTTTCAAGGCTGAATTTCCCCCTTACCAATAGTTGATATTTGAGGAAGATACTTGGTTCTTCAGTTTCTGTTTTCTCATATTTAAAAAGAAGGATTAATACCTAGTTCATTTATGTTACAGACCATTTGAGATGATAAATAAGATTAAAAAAATAAAAGCACTAGGTAAGCTGTAGCATAACACAGAGGCAAGTGGTTATCATCATTAACATTAACTGTGTATTGACTATAGTCAATTCATTAAAGATATTACTAAGTTAATACACAACAAATTCTGGTTTATAACTCTGGAAAGTATATGTGACCTAAATGGTATGCTCTAGGTTAGAAAGATAAATAGTATGATACAGATTTTTCTTTTTAATAAAAAAAGGCTAGGGTTAATTTATTGTCATCAAAGAACAAATGCTTGAATAGTAAAGTAATATATTAAGTTAAAACAATATTAAGTCTTTAAGTAACTTTTTTTCTTACCTTTGAGGAATTATTTCTCAGTGTAAACAATAAAGTTAACGAAAGAGACAAAAATCAGTCTCCAGGGGAAAAAAGCAAACAGGGTTTTAAAATATATTAATAATCATAAAAATTAAGCAAAGTCAGAATGGGATATTTGTTAATTATGATTTTTATTTTTTATTATTTATTTATTTATTTGATGGAGTGTTGCTGTGTTGCTAGACTGGAGTGCAGTGGCACAATCTCAGCTCACTGCAACCTCCGCCTCCCGAGTTCAAACTATTCCCCTGCCTCAGCCTCCCGAGTAGCTGGGACTATAGGCACACACCTCCACACCCAGCTAATTTTTTTGTTTTGTTATGTATTTTAGTAGAGAGGAGGTTTCACCCTGTTGGCTAGGGTGGTCTCAATCTCCTGACCTTGTATCGGCCCACCTCAGCCTCCCCAAGTGCTGGGATTACAGGTGTGAGCCACCAAACCTGGGCTGTTAATTCTGATTTTTTAAATACTATCCAGTCATGGTATACTTATTTCCATACTTGTATCAAGGTTCTGAATTCAGTAAATACCACTTGAAACATTGGCTTTTTCTTTCAAAATTGATTTATGCTTTAGAAAGAACACACCAAGGGAAAGCTACAAACAGGCCATGCAGCTACTTACAATTTAACGAACTGGAGATTTTGGTAACTTGCCTAGATATTTAAATTGCTTTTAAATTTTAAAAATACTTTTTATAGGCCAGGCATGGTGGCTCACACCTGTAATCCCAGCACTTTGAAAGGCTGAGGTGGGCAGATCACCTGAGGTCAGGAGTTTGAGACCAGCCTGGCCGACATGGCAAAACCCCATTTCTACTAAAAACACAAAAATTAGCTGGGCGTGGTGGCGATCACCTGTAATCCCAGCTACTCGGGATGCTGAGGCAGGAGAATCGCTTGAACCTGGGAGGCAAAAGTTGCAGTAGCTGAGATCACGCCATTGCACTCCAGTCTTGGCAACAGAGCGAGACTCCATCTGAAAGAAAAAAAAAATTTATATATGTGTATATATATATATACACACACACACGTGTACATATATATATACACACACACACGTGTACATATATATACACACACACATATTGTATAAGGATTTTTAAAGTAAAGATTAATTTTCTTCTTTTACATAAAGATATAGATTTAGTAAAGAAAATATAATTAACAATCTTTACTAAACAAAATTAGTATTGTACTTAAAAGACAGCATGAAGGATTTAGATTTTTCAATTACAAATCCAAAGCTTATAAAAAGTATGAGTCGCTTGAATGTATTCTGATGGCCAGTCCTGTGGGTCAATGGGCTGAGCAACCAGTCAGGGCCTGAAAGGGGTCTTGTCCAAAAAGCCTGCACAAAACTACCTAGATTTACTCTTCTTCCGGATTAAGTTACCATGTGTCAGATGGTCCCTGTTAATACACAATAGACACCAGGAGAGTCACACCTTGTCTTTAATTCTGTAAGGTAGTATTCATTCTTGACACTTCTAGCAAATCTCCATGTCCTGTGGATTCTAACTTCTAGATAAATTCAGAACATACCCATTTGTTCCCATCTCCACTGTCTCTAACATTGTGGCCTCTCACTGGACCACTGTATTATCCTAGCAGGTCATGTCTCCACTCTTACCCTGGCCATGCATTCTCCATCATGAGCCAGAATGTCTAAGGTGTATGTCATTCTCCCTAAGATACATTTTTTCCAGTGAATGTCAAGCTTATAATTCAATCCAAACTCAGAAGCAAGGCCTTTCATAATCTGGTCCCGGCTGCCTCTCCAGCTCTCTCTTGGTATTTGGCCTCCCTCCTCCTCACCTACCTATTACCTTAGCCATACAAGAAATAACAAACCATCACTAATAATAATGGCCTCTAGAGAGGCAGTAAAATCGCTGTCTTGACCATTACTAGCTTGGGATTCTACGCCAGTCTGTCTGACTCTCATCCACCTCTTGACCATGTTGCTGTATAGTCTCTCTGCTAGCTTCCATTATTATTCATTGTTATTAATAATAATGTTTATTATTTTTATTTTAAAAATACTCCCTTGTACAGAATTAAACTCATAGGTGATTAATAAAGTCTTTCTCAAGAATTTTGCCCTAAAACTTACATTAAGAGGAAAGAAGTTTTCACTTACGTCTCCAATAAAAGAATAGGAAAAGCTATTCTATTTTCTTCCCATAGGACTAGCCTTTTGAGTGCTTCAGCGAGAGATTTTATGCAGAATGGCAGCCAAGACAAAAAGACAATCTGAGAGCAGGCACATACATTTTAGAGGACAAAAGAATGAAATTTCTTTTTTAATCCCATCATTATATTTTTTTCATTTTTACTTGATTGTTTTGTTTTATGGTTTTTTGTTTTTTGATTTTTGTGGGGTTTTTTTTTTTTTTTTTTTTTTTTTTTTGAGACAGTGTCTCTCTCTGCCATCCAGGCTGGAGTGTAGTGGCACGATCTCCACTCACTGCAACTTCTGCCTCGTTGGTTCAAGAGTTTCTTGTGCCTCAGCCTCTTGAGTAACTGGGGCCACAGGTGCGCACCACCATGCCTTGCTAATGTTTGTATTTTTTGTAGAGATGGTTTTGTCATGTTGGCCAGGCTGGTCTTGAACTCCTGGACTCAAGTAATCTGCCCACCTCAGCCTCCCAAAGTGCTAGGATTACAGGCCCATCATTATTTATTAGGGACTTAAAAAATCATAGGAAATAAAATACTCTGAGAGTTTTAAAAATCTTTTGGAGAAGCAAGAGCTTTAGAAAGACCCATATCTGCTTTTCTTTTGTGAGTCATTCTTTGAGGCCAAAATCTCACACCTGTCATAAAGAACCATTTTCCTGCTAAGAATGGGTGGCAACCCCATTAGCAGCATGCAGCCTGGCATGAGGCCTGCCTTCCCCTTTATAGGCAGTGCCTGGCTAATTGCTACTACAGTGAAAAAAAGGAAAAAAAAAGAAATTTCTCCTGTAATCAGAGCACAGTGGTTCTTGATGTGATTTAATCCACACCTGGAAAGTGTGAATTAAATTAGAAGATTTTAAGTGTATCGAATAGCTTCCAATTTGGGCCAGCCTGACTCTCCCTTCAGTCCTTCCCAATGGATAAATTCTTACCACTGGGCCAGGTGAGGTGGCTCATGCTGGTAATCCTAGCACTTTGGGAGGCTGAGGTAGGCGGATCACATGAGGTCAGGAGTTCGAGACCAGACTGGCCAAAATGGTGAAACCCCATCTCTACCAAAAATACAAAAATTAGCTGGGTGTGCTGGTGCATACCTGTAATCCCAGCTACTCAGGAGCCTGAAGCAGGAGAATCCCTTGAACCCAGGGGGCGGAGATTGCAGTGAACCGAGATCGCGCCACTGCCCTCCAGCCTGGGTGACAGAGTGAGACTCTGTCTCAAAAAAACAAAGCAACTTCTTACCAATGGAACATTGTGCCATTCTGTGCTTTCCTTTGATATGATCTCTAGTGGCCATGGGGGTGATGTTGATGGCTTGTTTGCACTTGCCTTAGGGGCTAGGTGGAGGAAATTGGACACAATAATTAATTCATATTCAATGCCCAAGGGTGCATCAAGAAACCTGAACTTGAATCTCAGGTTGCAAAAATGCAATTCAAAGAGAACATGATATTCCTTCTCCCCTGGCATTTTGCTGATAGAATTATCAAGCTCAATGGAAGATTACCCCCTACTATATTACATTCACTTTAAACATCCTCCAATATAAGGAGCAACAAAACTACAAGTAAAATGATATTACCAATGTACTTCCTTGATTTAAAATACTACCAGCACAAATGCAACTTGAACATTTAAAATGATATTTGGGGAAAAAATGGATCCTACGTCTGTTGGTTACTCCTATAATAAAAACACTTTCTATGGTGCAACTGTGGGTGTTTTTTTTTTCTTACATGAGCAATTATATAATGGAAAACACTGTGACCTTATGAAAAGTTGAAAAACACAGACACACTTTATGTTGAACATAAACAAAAAGATCTAACTACCAGGCTTATTTCCTGGCCAGTAAGCATTTGATGTGTTTATGAAGCCTTGTAAAGTATTTCAGCAGCTGTGACTGCATGGTAAGGCTCCTTGGGCAGGTTGGTGCATGACCTCCATCTTAGGTAGTGTTGTCATCAGCTCTTAGAGGGATACTGACTTTTTACAGTGGCCTGTAACATCATCCCTCCTCTCTTCTTTCTTTATATATATATTTAAGTTATAAAGATAATATATGTTCTCTTTTAATTTGGAAAAATAGAAACAATATTTTTAAAGTTTTTTTTTATTGATTCATTACTTCTCACATCCATTGTTAATATCCTGGTGTATAATCTCACTACTTATTTGTATGCATTGGTTAAGGTTGTGTAATCAGACAAGGCATAAAATTTTGGCTTCTACTTTTTTTTCGACATAGTATCATCACTTCTGTTTCATTTTATTTTTTATGACATTGTCTCACTCTGTTGCCTAGGCTGGAGTGCAGTGGCCCAGTCTCAGCTCAGTGCAGCCTCTGCCTCCAGGGTTCAAGTGATTCTCCTGCCCCAGCTTCCTGAGTAGCTGGGACTACAGGCATGCACCACCATGCCTGGGTAATTTTTTGTATTTTTAGTAGAGACAGGGTTTCACCATGTTGGCCAGGCTGGCCTTGAACTCCTGACTTTAGGTGATCCACCACCAGTGGCCTCCCAAAATTCTGGGATTACAGGCGTGAGCCACTGCACCCGGCCAATTTTTATTTTTTTATTTTTTCGTTTTTTAATTGAGAGAGGATCTTACTCTGTCACTCAAATTGGAGTCTAGTGGTGCAATCATGACTCACTGCAGCCTCGACCTCCTGGACTCAAGCAATCTTCCCATCTCAGCCCCCCAAGTAACTAGGTCTACAGACGCATGCTACCATGCTCAGCTACTTTTAAAACTTTTTGTAGAGATGAGGTCTCACTGTATTGCCCAGACTAGTCTCGAACTCCTGGGCTCAAATGATCCTATTGCTCCAGCCTTCCAAAATGTTGGGATTACAGGTATGTAATCCCTGTAATTGTAAGTGTAAGCCACTGTGCCCAGACACTTCTGTTCATTTTTAAGGCTCTTTTAATGACTGCATACCATTACATGAAGTGTTGGTAGCATAGCTTGCTTAACTACCAGCTATGTAGTTTCTGCCCGCTCTCTAACACAGACACTTTCTTCTGCCACTGTAAACAATATATTGTAAAGATCACTTTTGTGCAAGAATAATAGCAACTTCCAAAAGTATAACAGGTCAAAATGTGTTAATATTTATGGCTCTTTGGTCAGCATACCAAATTACTTTCCCAAAGGGCTCTGTTACTTTGTTTGTACACTAGTTATGTGCAGAGTACCCAACTACTTTGCCACACCCTTCATTGCCACTGGATAGTGTGATATTTTTAATGATGTCTTTAATTTAATAGATTGCTATGGTAGCTCAGGGTTATGATTTTTATCTGACTACAAGCAAAGTCATTTTTCCCATAATTTCATATTTCTTCTCTTATAAATGGTCTTGGTGTGCCCTTTCCTACTTTGTCTTAATTTTGTTTTAATCGATTTGTGTGACTTTTTAAAAATTTTTTTTGAGATGAAGTCTGGCTCTGTCACCCAAGCTGGAGTACAGTGGCACGATCTTGGCTCACCGCAAACTCACCGTCCTGTGTTCAAGTGATTCTCATGCCTCAGCCTCCTGAATAGCTGGGATTACAGGCACACACCACCACACCCAGCTAAAGTTTGTATTTTGAGTAGGGATGGGGTTTCACCATGTTGCTCAGGCTGGTCTCAAACTCCTGACCTCAAGTGATCCACCCACCTTGGCCTCCCAAAGTGCTGGGATTATAAGCATGAGTCACTGCGAGGGGCTAATTTGTGTGAGTTCTTAATATTTGACGCTTTGGTCTCCTATTTGCTGTAAATGTTTATTTTCCTTTTAAACTCATACACACAGAATTTTAAAATTTTACTGTAATCAAATCCGTGTGTTTTCTTTTATTGACTTCTGTTGCTTCTATCCTTAAGAAACTCTTCCAATGCATAAAATGAATAAATTCAGTTCCACTTTCTTCTAGATTTTCTGTTTTAAAGTGTTTAACTTTGTAAATTCTCTGAAAATGATTTTCATAATGTTGTGTAGGTCTAAACTGTTTTTCCAATTGCTAGCCAATAATCTCATTCACTTGCCAAATATTTATAGTGTTATAGTGTTATAGAGTATAGATGTAATTCTTTCATTTGAGGGTAAATCTGTTCTGTTTTATTGAGATATCTATTTAAGACTTATAGCTGAACCGATTGTGGCTTTTTAATATACAGGCACAGCCCCTACGTCTTTGTAGATAATTTTTTTTTTTACTAGAATACTTCTTGGATTGTACTTGCCAACTTCATCAAACATACTTATTTTAGCACACTTTTTAAATCACTGCTTATATAGGAAAATTGTATAATTTTCCCTAAAATTCAATACCTTATTTTAAACAAAACTATGGATAAAATAAATCTTAATAAAGAATAAAAAGAATAAAGAATAGTCTTGCGTCAAACAAAATTAGTAGAATATCATACTCATATCATGTCATCATGTGTAGATCATTTTGAAAAGCACATCAAGTGACAGCAAGTGGGATTGTGGCTAAGATATTGCACACAAAGCAATAGTTTGTTAATAACCATATTAAGTATTTGGTGATCAGAGAGTTTTTTTTTTTTTTTTTTTTTTTTTT
>NW_016804965.1:356422-364013 GCF_001698545.2 Rhinopithecus bieti
TTCGCTCTGTGGCTGAATCTGGACGGGAGTCGCCGGATCTCGTCGCCCTTGAAGCTCCGCCTCCCGGGTTTGCCATTCTCCTGCCTCAGCCTCCCGAGTAGCTGGGATTACAGGCGCCCGCCACCTCGCCCGGCTAGTTTTTTGTATTTTTTAGTAGAGATGGGGTTTCACCGGGTTAGCCAGGATGGTCTCTATCTCCTGACCTCGTGATCCGCCCGTCTCGGCCTCCTAAAGTGCTGGGATTACAGGCTTGAGCCACCGCGCCCGGCCGAGAGTGATGTTTTAAATGTTTTACATACTAGCATGATGTTTTGATATATGGGCATTTGACTGTGTTTTGGTTCCAGGTTACAGACATTAATTAGGTGCTCTAGTTTGGTATGCCAAGCATATAATTGTTTTCATTTAAAATAATGGAGGGAGGCTGGGCACGGTAGCTCACGCCTGTAATCTCAGCACTCTGGGAAGCCAAGGCGGGTGGATCACCTGAGGTCAGGAGTTTGAGACCAGTTTGGACAATATGGTGAAATCTCATCTCCACTAAAAATATAAAAATTAGCTGGGCCTGGTGGCATGTGCCTGTAATCCTAGCTACTTGGGAGGCTGAGGCAAAAGAATCACTTGAACCTGGGAGGTGGAGGTTGCAGTGAGCCGAGATCGTGCCACTGCACTCCAGCCTGGGAGACAGTAAATAAATAAGTAAATAAATAAATAGGGAAAAATAATAAGAAATAGGCTCCCAAGGAGTATTTTTGGGGGGCAGTAAGTCTGATGATCAAACACAAATTACTGACTTAAGTGGGAGAAACCTGTTCTTTATTATCTTGTGGGATTAGAACTGCCATAATATTAATATTCTTTTCTGTCACTTGAACCCAGGAGATGGAGGTTGCAGTGAGCCTAGAAAGCGCCACTGCACTCCAACCTGGGTGACAGACTGAGACTCTGTCTCAAAACAAAACAATTCTTTTCTATAATATTCTTTTTCTTTTTAAACTTGTAAACTTAAACTAAACTATTGAAAATAAGTTATTTACATGAAGCTCCAAAACCTCTGAATACTTTCATGTATCATTTCTATAAACTAAGCCATTTCTACATAACCACAATACAACCACCAAAGTGGGTAAGTTAATGCTAGTGTACTCCTCTAAACAAACCATAAATGCCCACATTTTGCTCAGCGTTCTAATAATGCTCTTTCTAGTCGAAGGATCCAGACAGAATCACATGTTGAATTTTTGTCGTCACATCTCTTTAGTCTCCTTCAAACTGGAAGAATTTCTTAGTGTGTCCTTGTCCTTTGTGACCTTGACACTTTTGAAGAATGTCCCTCGGTTTGAGTTTATCTGATGTTTTCTTATAATTAGGTTCAGGTTTTCATTTTTGGCAGAAATACCACAGAAGTGTTGCTGTGTTCCTCATCATATTCTGTTACACAGAAATCCTAAAAGTTAATTGGTTTCATCCTCCAATGTGTAAAGAAATGAAAGTAAACAAATTCCCTAAAACTGGACAGCACAATCAATATTTCTCCACTTTGTTCTTGGTTGGCAGTAAATCAAATACAAGGCTGTTGTATCACTATTAAAGTTAGCTATCACTATTCAAGAAACCGCATTAAAACTTACAGCTTAACAATAACCATTTTTCAGTTCATGGTTCTGTGGGTTGGCAATTTAGACCGGGTCCAATGGGGCGGGTTCTTCTAGGCTGCTGGGCTCAGCTGACCTCAGCTGGGCTTGCTCATAAATTTGTGGTCAGCCAGGGAGGCAGCTGGGATAACTCATGTCTTCAGGCTCCAAAGCTTCCAAGAGAAAGAGCAGAAGGACACGAGCCTCCTGAGGCCCAGGCTCAAAATGGAGACATCACTTCTGCTGCATTCTATTGGCCAGAAGTCATGAGGTCAGACAAACTCCAATTTTGTATAACCAACAATTTTCGTGACAGGAAGAGCAAGTGCTTTTGATTAAATAGTGAATTCCAAGAAGTTGTTCTGGTCATCTGTGGCTGTATAATCAGCTACCCTAAACGTACTGGCTCAAAACTGCCTGTTTATTTTGCTCAGGGGTTTTATACATCGTGCATTCTGAGTTTCTTGCTAATCCATGAGGCATCAGCTAGGACTGGAGAATCCACTTCCAAGATGACTCATGCATGATACATGGATTCTCTATGGTTCTCTCTCTGCACGATGCCTCCTCCTCCGCGTGGCCGGGCATCTCATGGCATGGTAGTGTCAGTACAGTTATGTTTCTCAAGAGGTAGCTGGATCCCAAAACTGAGAGTTTGAAGGAACAGGAAGTAAAAGTTGCCAACTGCCTAAAACCTGGTTCAAGAAACTGGCACGACTTCACTTTGGCCATATTCAATTGATCAAAACAGCCACAGAATCTAACCAGATTTAAGCAGGGGAACATAAGCTTCCCACTTATCAATGGAAGAAATGTCAAAGAATTTGTGGCTATCTTTGATGTGCCACACTCTGCCCTGTAGTCACAAACAATACTCTCCCCACATGAAAATGTGCTAATCATCTTCTGCAGTCCCCAAAAGTCTCATCCCCTTATGTTATTAAGCTTAGGCTCAAGGTTCCAGATCTCAGGTCCAGGTACAAATAAATCTTGGGTTTTGTTCCTCAAGTGCATGTCCTCTCAATCTGAAATCCTAGAAATAGAGAAATAAATTATCTTGCCCCAACTCTCTCTCTCTCTCTCTCTCTCTCTCTGTCTCTCACTCACACACACACACGATACACACACACTCCAACATACCATGATGGGTGGAAATGTGTAAACACGCCCTTTCTAAAAGGAGGAAAGCAAGAGGCTCAGGGTCGTCACTGCTCCAGAACAACACTGACATCCAGATAGTGGATGTTGCCAGCTCCTGGATGCGGCCCTGGTCCTGCACCTTTGGTATGATTCTCTGCCTCCTTTGGTTCTGACCTTTGGGGTCTTGGTTTGGTTCTATAAGTCAGTCCTCTTTCTCCTTAAGAAATAGCCTTTGTTTTATGCGGAATAAAGTTCTCATTCTGAATCCTGGCTGTATTAGTTCGGTATGGAGTCCAAGGGCTTTTTTTTTTATTTGATATTGATTCTGACTTTTTCAAGTCCAAGGTGATATAATTTCTTTTAAAACATCATGGGCTTCTTGTGTATCAAATTATAATCTGTTGTGTTATATAAAAGTCATGGCCACAAATCTTTTTGAGGTAGATTCTTCTCTGCCCTGGGCCCTCTGCAAAGCTGCTTAAAAATGGGACAATATCCTTAAGATTATTAGAATCTGTTGTTTAATACAGGGATCCCCAACCCCAAGGTCGCAGACCAGCACCACTCATGGCCTGTTAGGAACCAGGCCGCACAGCAGGAGGTGAGCAGCGGGTGAGCGCGCATTACCACCTGAGCTTCACCTCCTGTCAGATTAGTGGTGGCATTAGAATCTCATAGAAACACAAACCCTATTGTGAACTGTACATGCAAGGGATCTAGGTTATATGCTCCTTATGAGACTCTAACTAATGCTTGATGATCTGAAGTGAAACAGTTTCATCCAGAAAACATCCCCCCACCTCTAACCCCCTCCCGGCCCCAACCTCATCCTTGAAAATACTGTCTTCCATGAAACTGATCTCTGGTGCCAAAGAGGCTGGGAACTGCTAGTTTAACAGATAGGCCCGTAAGGCACACTCTTAAAATCCTAGAAAATCTTTTGTCTGGCCAGACGCAGTGACTCACACCTGTAATTCCAGCACTTTGGGAGGCCGAGGCAGGTGGATCACCTGAGTTTAGGAGTTAGAGACCAGCCTGGCCAACGTGGTGAAATCGTCTCTACTAAAAATGCAAAAATTACCTGGCTGTGGTGGCGGGCACCTGTAATCCCAGCTACTCAGGAGGCTGAGGTAGGAGAATTGCTTGAACTCAGGAGATGGAGGTTGCAGTGAGCCAAGATCGCACCACTGCACTCCAGTCTGGGTGACAAGAGCGAGACTCCATCTCAAAAACACAAAAAGAAAAGAAAATCTTTTATCTAGCTGAAAGGGCGAACAAAGCATCAACTTAAATTTTTCGGAAGTCTTATCAAAGGGATTTACAGCTGCAGCTTCGATTTAACTTTTACCCTGCGTCTTTGTCTTATTGCCCTGGTTTTGATCTCTACCTGGAGGCTATTTCTGGCTTTAAAAATGTTTTCTTAGGCTGGGTGCAGTGGCTCACACCTGTAGTCCCATGTAATCCTAGCACTTTGGGATGTCAAACTCTGGGATTGGCCAGGAGTTTGAGGCTAGCCTCAGCAACACAGCGAGACACCATCAGGAAAACATGAGAAATAGTCCTATTTGAAGCCAACAAGTCCTGGCTGCTATATATTTTCTCTAAATTCTGCCAAAAAATTTGAATAACTATTTCTTATCTTATTTCCCCCATCCTTACTTTATCATGTACAGATAAAAGAACCAGGTGACACTTTTAACATTCTATGTGGAAATCTACTTAGCAAAACTCATCAGTTTATTAGGCCTACATTTTATTTTCTAGAATCTCTCAGATGACAGTTTTGCTAAACCTGCTGCCACTACACAATAAGTGTCATGTTCCTGCCGACCCACAGTAATGACCTTCTGTCCTCCAGGCTTCATTAACACTTTCCTTGAGGCTTTTTCAGTCTCTGCCCACTGTCCATTCCCAAAACCAATACTATATATTGGCCGGGCGTGGTGGCTCACACCTGTAATCCCAGCACTTTGGGAGGCCAAGGCAGGTGGATCACCTGAGGTCAGGAATTCAAGACAAGCCTGGCCAACATGGTGAAACCCCGTCTCTACAAAAAAATATAAAAACTACCCAGGCATGGTGGTGGGTGCCTGTAATCCCACCTACTTGGGAGGCTGAGGCAGGAGAATTACTTGAACCCAGGAGATGGAGGTAGCAGTGAGCCGACATGGTGTCACTGCACTCCAGACTTAGCAACAGAGTGAGACTCCATCTCAAAAAACAAACAAAAGAACAAAAAAAACCATACTATACATTTTACATTTTTGTGATGGCAGCACCCCTTTTCTAGTTGTCTATCTGTTCCTGTTATCTATTGCTGCAGTAACACACTATCCATCATTTAGTGTCCCCAAGCAACTATATTATTTACCTAAAATTTTGGATTGGGAATTCATGATGACTGCAGCTGGGCAGCTTGTTTCTGATTCACGTGTTGTCAGCCCGAGTCGCTGGGGCTGGGTATGGACTTCTAAGAGGGCTCCTATGTCTCACTCCTCTGTCCAGCATCTCCGTCCTCTTTGGTCTCTCTCTTGCTCCACATGGTGTCTCCTCCTCCACGGACTCTTCACATGGCCTTGGCTTCTCACAACATGGTACTCTCAGGGTAGTCATCCTACTCACATAGAAGCTGCCTTTCAAGAGTTAGTGTTCCAGGTGATAGGAAGCAGAAGCTGTCAGTTTCTTTCTTTTTTTTTTTTTTTTTTGGAGTCTTGCTCTGTCACCCGGGCTGGAGTGCAGTGGCCGGATCTCAGCTCACTGCAACCTCCGCCTCCCGGGTTTACGCCATTCTCCTGCCTCAGCCTTCGGAGTAGCTGGGACTACAGGTGCCCGCCATCTCGCCCGGCTAGTTTTTTTTTTTTTTGTATTTTTAGTAGAGACGGGGTTTCACCGTGTTAGCCAGGATGGTCTCGATCTCCTGACCTCGTGATCCGCCCGTCTCGGCCTCCCAAAGTGCTGGGATTACAGGCTTGAGCCACTGCGCCCGGCCGAAGCTGTCAGTTTCTTAAGGCCAGACACGCCCAGTGTCATTTCCACCAGATTCTATCCATCAGAGCAGTCGCAGAGCCCACCTGAGTTCAAATGGAGGAGACGTAGACTCCATTTCACAATAGGAAAAGTGTCAAAGATTTTGCGACCATCTTTACTCCATCATAGAGGTGAATCTATGGTTCTCTTTAACAGATCAGGAGATTTGGACTCAGAACTCTGCGGATGTAATTTGAAGCTCAAATCTAGCCTCTTTCACTGGGATATTTATTATCTTGGTGCCACTTTCCTTCTCTTATTCTGTCTTTCTGTCTGTAAATATAATGGGTCATATTTCATAATCTAAGATTTATGGCTACATTTATAGTAGAATCATCCTGTAGGTCAATGTCATAAAATAAACCTGTCATTTAGCCAAGGTATCCATTTAAATTATGTTTATTGTGAGGCTACTGTGCCTAGTTAACTTACCACCATCTATGTACAATTCATTTCTTTTCTTTTTGCAGGTTGGTTGCATTCTTTCTCATAGACACCTGAATTTTTCAAATAAGTCTCCC
The DNA here is from genome assembly GCF_001698545.2 of Rhinopithecus bieti. NCBI lineage: Eukaryota > Metazoa > Chordata > Mammalia > Primates > Cercopithecidae > Rhinopithecus > Rhinopithecus bieti. The sequence goes on from NW_016804965.1 coordinate 362,745, forward strand.
AAGTCTCACATCTCATAACTTCCAAACTTTCTCTTACCAAGCACAACAATCCTGGATTTTGTTAGTCAATCTTGGGTCAGATGATAATCTTTGTACCAGTCAGGTATGATTTGGAGCTGTCGAGTTTTATGATTGGTCCAAGTGGGTCCCTGTTTCCACTCATAAACCAATCCATTATGGGCAAAGTGTCATGTAAAGGAATAATAGGGCCCCAAAGTAGTCACAAGGAAGAGAGAATGCAAGTTTCAAGGGGAGAAGAAGGTATGATATGGTTTCCTGGGCAGATAGTTTCTCAAATTCCCAATAACCTTGGCATTTGATAAAAACTTCACAAATGTCTGCTTTTCACATCATGGTCCCAAAATACACTCTAAACATTATAGCTATGTCAAAGGCTGTTAAGGCCTTGGCCATGGTTGCCCAGTCATATAAGACATTATTGCAATTACTGCATAACTAACTCCCTCCACCACGAAAACTCTTGTGGCTTCTTACCTCTCTATCTTCAGTCAGGGAATGTCGGCAAGCTATGGTGAAAGATCAGGCATTTGAGATCCTTCTCTAATAAGCTGGCAAGGAAAAGCTGACTAGCTTATACCATCGGAGTTTTGGTGGCCTGTCAGCAAAAAATGAGAGCTTCTAGAAATTATGATCCATTATTGGTACAGAAATACACTCACCATGCTGGGAAAAACTGTAAATTATAGTCAGATTCTACTATTTCAACAACAAACTTCTCACTTGCCACTTAGGAAACATTTATGAAACCTCTACTAACCTTATTCTCTCTCTTTTTTTTTTTTTTTTTCTGAGATGGAGTCTCGCTCTGTCGCCCGGGCTGGAGTGCAGTGGCCGGATCTCAGCTCACTGCAACCTCCGCCTCCCGGGTTTACGCCATTCTCATGCCTCAGCCTCCCCAGTAGCTGGGACTACAGGCACTGCCATCTCGCCCGGCTAGTTTTTTGTAGTTTTTAGTAGAGACGGGGTTTCACCGTGTTAGCCAGGATGGTCTCGATCTCCTGACCTCATGATCCGCCCATCTCGGCCTCCCAAAGTGCTGGGATTACAGGCTTGAGCCACCGCGCCCGGCCACTAACCTTACTCTCTAGGAAAAGTTTCCTCATCCATTCTTACCTGTGATCACTGGCTCTGTCTTCCAGAAACATTTCTTCAAGAAATGTTTATATAGAAATGTAAATATATATTCACACACACACAGATGTAAATATATGTATATACACAAATGTAAATATATATATATATATATAT
>NW_016804965.1:364204-386836 GCF_001698545.2 Rhinopithecus bieti
CAGGCTAATGTGTGTGTGTGTGTGTGTGTGTGTGTGTGTGTGTGTGTGTATATATATTTTTTTTTTTTTTTTGATACAGGGTCTCGCTCTGTCACCCAAGCTGGAGTGTGGTGGTGCCATCTTGACTCACTGCAACCTCCTCCTGCTGAGCTCAAGCAATCCTCCCCCCTCAGCTCTCCAAGTAGCTGGGACTACAGGCTCGAGCCACCATCCTCAGCTAACTTTTGTATTTCTTGTAGAGATGGGGTTTCACTATGTTGGCCAGGCTGGTCTCAAACTCCTGAGCTTAAGCGATCCACCTGCCCTGGCCTCCCAAAGTGCTAGGATTACAGGCCTAAGCCACTGTGCCTGGCCCATAAATACATAATTTTAATGCAAAGTGATAACCTTAATGATAGATGTGTAAGGTCTTAGGGTGGGTCAAACAAGAACATCTAATAATTCTGACAGCCTGCACAGACTTCTTTGAGATGAGACTTGAATTAAGTTTTTAAACAATTAGTAGGAATTAGCCAGGCAAAAAAGAGGAAGAAGGGTATTCCAGGAAAGTTTGAATCAAGAGAAGTATCATGCATTGAGCAAAAAACTTAAAATATTCTGGTGTTCCTGAAGCATATGACAAAGGACATGAGCAGCAAGAAATGAGGCTGCAGAAGAAAACAGGAGCCACAGCATGAAGAGCCCTGTCTAGTGGGTTAAAGAGACTTAATTCCTATCATACATAGAATGGGGAGCCCTTGATGGATTTCAGTGGAGAGCAGCACAGCCTGATTTACATCTGTGAAGATCAGCCTGGTTGATACACAGAGGAGAGATACGGTAGGTACTAATCATGACCAGTGCCAGGTTTCATTTATTTTACTGTAACTCACATAGTGCGGAGGCCCCAATGAGAGCAGTATCCATAAGAAGTTATGGTCTGAGAAAAAGCCCAGGGGCCAGTGTAGCTGAATGTAATTCCAACCTTTATTCTTTAAATAGTTTTAAAGGGAATCTAACTGCCTATCATAACTTCTCATTCCCTTTGTTCTCAGTATCTCTCCCATCCCTCTGTTTCCCCAGTGTTTTCTCCTCATGCCACAATATCATCTCCCAACTAAAAATTGGGAAAGCATGGTAGACACACAGCAGTCATTTACAATTCTAAAATCCCACTGAGCAAATGTCATAAGGCCTCCTACTTAGGGGTAGACATGTAACTTGATAACCTATTCCATTATCCTCCTTGATCACCTGAAGAGTTGGAGAATATTCCTTGGGGACTAGCTCGTTTCTTGGGAACCAGTCTCCTGCTCATCAAAAGTAGGGACCTGTGGTTCTTTTTAAGTATTGAAAGTCATGGATTTTTTTTTCTTTTTTTCTTCTTCTTTTTTTGGTGGTGGGTAGGGGAACTTAAATAACAGAAATTTATTTTCTCATAGTTCTGGAGGCTATACATCTAAGGTCAAGGTATTAGCAGGTCTGGTTTCTCCTAAGACCTCTCTCCTTGACTTGCGCATGGCCACCTTCTTGCTGTGTCCTCATATGATCTTTCTCCTGTATGCACTTCCATGACGTCCGAACTTCCTCTTCTTATAAGGACACCAGTCAGATTGAACTAGGGTTCACCCATAAGACCTCACTTAATATTAATTACCTTTTACATGTTTCTATCTCGAAATACAGCCACATACTGAGATACAGCAGGTTAGGGCTTTAACATATGAATTTGGCAGGGCATTCAGCCCATGATACTCTGCCATTGGGCCCCCAAAATTCAAGTCTTCCTCACAAGCAAAATGCATTTACCCCCATCCCAGCAGCTCAAAATTCTTAATCCATTCCAGTATAAACTCTAAGTCTCAAATTTCATATAATTCAGATATGGGCAAGACTGCAGGTATGATTCATCCTAAGGCAAAACTCCATTCCAGCTGTGAACCTGTGAAACCAGACAAGTTATCTACTTCCAAATTACACTGGTGAGACAGGCAGAGGATAGACAGAGGCTAAGGATAAATTGGAAAGAAGAAAAGGGTCATGGATCCCAAGCAAGTCCAAAACCTAGCAGGAAATCTCATTAAAATTTAAGGCTCAAGAATAATCCTCTTTGGCTGAATGCTCTGTCCTTTGGGCCCACCAGGACACACCCCCATCCTGGCAGCCCTGGGCAATGAGGGCCTGCCCCATGGAAACTGAAGAGGAGATGATGTCTCCCCTAGATCGGTACCCTAGGACCTGGAGTGGGAGTGGCAGTCCTGATGATCTCTGAGTCACCTCAGTGTCATGCTTCCCTTTTCTTTAAGGATAATGGGTAATGCATTTTCCAAGCCAGATAGTTCCATTGTCCAGTCCTGCAGAATCCCAGAAGTACAACAGCCTTCCTTGACTTTGTCCCATTTCTGTCCCATTTAGTCCAAGCTGACAGTATTTCTGCTGGTGTGACCCCATATCTTTTCCTGGCTTCTGCTAAAATTGCTGATTGGATCCATGAATCATACCCCAAGTCTATGGAGCAATTGTTCAACCATACCTTTAGTGTTCTCTCCAAAATACACTTTTTCAAATCTTCGAGTTCTTCCTTATTACTTAAGAACTTTTTCTTCAAATTATTTCCTTCTTCTTGTGTATTACTATAAGTACGAAGGGTAAACAAGACTGCTCTTTCAACATTTTGCTTAGAAATCTTGTCAGCTAAATACTGAAGGTCATCATTTACAATTTCGAGTCTCCACAAAACACTAGAACACAAACCAAGATCTTTGCTACTTTATAACAAGGATCACTTTTCCTCCAGTTTCTAATAACATGTCTCTTATTCCCTCTGATGCCTTATCAGAACCACCTTTAGCATCAATATTTGTACCAACAAACTCTTCAAGGCAATGTAGGCTTTTTCTGGCATACACCTCAAACCTCTTCCAGTTTCCGTCCATTGTGCAACCCCAAAGCCCCTGCTACACTCTTAGGTATTTGATACAGCAGTACCCAACTTCTCAGTACCAAATCCATATTAGTTTGCTAGGGCTGCCATAATAAAATAACGCAGGCTGGGTGGTTTAAACAGCATAAATTTATTTTCCCATAGTTCTGAAGGCTGGAAGTCCAAGATCGAGGTGTCAGCAGGTCTGGTTTATTCTGAGGCCTCTCTCCTTGACTTGCAAATGGCTGTCTTCTTGCTGTGTCCTCATGAGACAGAAAGGCTGGGCTCCAGGCTAACCCCCTTAAGCCTGGAACTGCAGCCCTAAGTGAAAACAACCGACCCTATTTTTCTGCCCAAATGTTGCCTTTTTGGCCTGCCACATCCCTATGCTGTGCCCATGAAAAGACCAGCTGGCAGAACAACACAAGCAGTTGAGCGTTGGGGATACAAGCAGCTGAGTATCAGGGATACAAATGAGTGGCTGAATTTCAGAGACTACGGTTAGATGTGGCTAACTTCAGACAATGTGGTTTCAGAGAACGATCACCTTCTTCCCGCACCATCCCCTTTCCAACTCCCCATTCCACTGAGAACCACATCCATCACCCAATACAATCCTCAGCATACACTACTCTTCCATCCATTCATGTGACCTGACTCTTTCTGGAGAATGGACAAGAGCCCAGGTGCTGAGAGTGCGGGAGCTTGGACTCTGCTGCAAGGCCCACACAGAGACTGCTCCCGCCAGAGAGAAGTGACTGGCTGGTTCCAGCGTTCATTCGCTCCAGTTCCCACACTCACTTGCTCACGCACTCCTTCTTGTGAGGAGTGGCCAGAGGCAGGCTGAGTGAGACAAGCCACTCCAGTTCCCCTGCACAAAGGGGGTCAAGGTTAAGGGAAAAATCCCTTGTCACTCATATGGTCTTTCCTCTGTGCACACATTTGCCCAATATCTTTATGTTGCAAATTTTACTATCCAAAAAATAGTCAAATTTTGGGTAATAAAATTTATGTTCCAAATTTTTTCTTATAAGGACACCAGTCAGATTATGTTAGGACTCACTTATATGACTTTATTAATCTTAATTACTTCTTTAAAGGCCCTATCTCTGAATACAGTCATATTCTGAGATACTGGGGGTTAGGACATCAACATATGAATTTAGGAAGGATACAATTCAGTCCATAACATCATATAACCTCAGTTTGATAAGAACCGGGAAAAGGCTATAAATGAAGGAGACACTTTAAAAAATGGGATCCATGGGTTGGAGGCCATCTCCTTGTCAAGGAGTGTTTGGGTTCTAGAGGAAGCGTACTATTCCCTGGTGCTCAGAGTTTGAAATACTTGGAAATGAGATTATGGAGTGTTTACAGTTCTTGATAATGACATAGTCTAAGATATTTCTGGGGAAATGAGACAGAGAGAAAAACCATAACAGTGGGGGAAAGAGGTCAAAGGGACTGAGTGGCTAGAGTCACTAGAAAGACCACAGAGGTATATTTAAGAAGGAATCATGTAGAATATGGTGTGTGAGCAGTAAATAAAATCATTGAGAAATCAGGACTAACATCTTAGGGATATACATGTGACAGAAACAATGAAATGTATTCAGTGATCCAATTGGATGACATGAGATTCAAAACTGAAAGATTTTAGGGATAAAGAAGAAAGAATTGTATGAAAGAAGCAATGAGAATTAAGAAAGATACTTGCATACCTATGGACTTATGGAGGCCTGAGAGTTGTGAGAGAAATACACAGTTACTTCTGCAGAGAAATCAGTCCTCAAGGAAGAATTAGATTCTGTTTAGAACAAGAAGGTGTAGGGAATACTTGGGGAAGTGTATAATGATGTGCAACTTTAATACGCAGAGTTTAGGAGTTGGGGAGGGCGAAATGATAAGGCACAGTAGAGTTCTACTTGAAGTGTTTCAGAAACTGAAGAGGAGTTAAAGAGTTTCAGGGCTTGGGGATGGGTGGCTCAATGGGGGTGTAAATGCCATGGACTTCCGTGTGCAAAAGATGAGATTACTTGGTGTCTTAATCCATTCGGGCTGCTATTATAAAATACCATATACTGGGTAGCTTATAAACAACACAAACATATTTTGCACAGTGCTGGATGCTAGGAAGCCCACAATCAAGGTGCCAGCAGATTATGTCCGGTGAGGGCTGCTTCCTCATAGACAGCTGTCTTCTCACTCTAACCTCACAGGAAGAAGAGACAAGGGGTCTCTCTAGATCTTTTTCAGAAGGGAACTAATCTCATTCATGAGGGCTCCATTCCTATGATCTAATCACCTCCCAAAGGTCCTACCTCCTAATATCATCATCTTGAGGGTTAGAATTTCAACATATTAATTTGAGGGGAATATGAACAAACCATAGTACTTGAGTTTCTGGACTTTCCTATGATAACCAACACAAGCACATTAAAGAAACCCTTTAAATTAGCCTCAGTAGATTCAAGGTGGATTGTGGTGGCAAGGCTGGTGGTGTTGCAGGTTGAAGGGATGATTTCCATCACCCTTCCTAAACATTTGTTGATAGAGACAGAAATGTCTGAGAGAGGAAAGTCATAGATTTTTAAAGTCCTGGTTCATGGTTTTTCAGATAGTAAAATTTAAAATTTAGTAGGATATGTAGGTAAGGATATAATACAAACATAAAATTAGGAATTCCTTGGGTCTAAGAAGGAGGGTTTTAGTATCTTTTCCTTAAGCTCTTTTATCCAATTTAAAGAGTTATTTAATCCATTCAGAGGTTTCCATGGTCAGGCCTTGATTTGATAATTTGTAGTAAGTAAACACAAATTTGATAATTTGTGTTTGAATCTGCTTTTAAGTAAATTTCCTAATTTTATTTTTTGCCATTTGTGGTTAATAAGCAATAAGTCTCTGCCACACAAATTGTACAATTTGGGGACAATCTCTATTATTTCCTTTCATTCTTACTTTCAAATCCAACAATTCTCTTTTCAGCTGATTTCTTTTCTTGTAATTCCTCCATAAATGCAGCCAATGGCAACTAACACATGCTACTAAATGTTGTCATCCAACCTCTTTCCCTAAAACTGCAAGTGCATTACATACAACCTTCTAAGTTTTCAAAAGTGATTTACCCAATGTTTTACCACTACTTAAAGGGAATTTCTATTCTTTTAGTTGATAAGAATTTCCTTGCTACCCATTGCTTGCTCCTGTAGCTAATAGCACCGCATATTTCAGCACATTGTTACATCAGTATCTAATACCCTATATCAACATCTCTATTAGTTACCTTATGTTGCAGCAACAGAGAACCCTAAAGTCTGAGTGACTGAAAACAACAGAGGCTTACTTCTCATTCCTGCCTGTGCATCCGCTGAAGATCAGCTGTGCCTATACCACTCTCCTTAGGGAGCCAGGTGAAGAGAAAGAAGCTCTATCTGTGCTTCCATGCTGACTGGGGCCTGTGCTGTCCAGCTGTCATTCACTAGGCATCTCTGGCTGTTGAATCCTTGAAAAGTGGCTATTCTGAACTGAGAGGTAATTGTAAAATACACACTAGATTTCAAAGACTTAATATGAATATAAAAGTGTAAAATGTCTCACAAATAATTTTTAATATCAATTGCCTGTTGAAATGATATTTTGGATATATTGAGTTAAATAAAATATATTATTAAAATTAATTTTACTTTTTTCTCTTAACCTTTTTAATGAGACTACTAAAACATTTAAGGTGACATATTTGCACTGTATTTCTGTCAGAGGATGCTGGCCTTGGCAGAGAAAAGGAAGTATGCCAAAGTCCATAATTGTTCTTAAAGTTTCCACTCCAAGGTAACACATATCACTTCTGCTAAAATTTATGTGTCTCAAACAACTCACACAGCCCTTCCTAACCTTTTCAGAGAGAAGAAGTATAATTGAACCATATGCACTCAGGGGACCCAGAATAATTTCATCTACAGTACTAGTGACAACCACACGTCCTTTCCTTAAAGAGTTTCACTAATCACACCCATGAAATAGATTTAATATTAAATGTCAGTAAAGGCTGGACCACCATCAGTTTATCATTCCCCATCCTTGCCTTATTCTTTGCTGGCTGAACACAGGTCTCCCAAGCAGCTCTGAATGATGAATTAACATGAAGTAGGTATTTCTAGGTCAGGAAAAAGAAACACTTTTACTAATCAATAGTAACCATGCGGCTGGGCACAATGGCTCACACCTGTAGTCCCAGCACTTTGGGAGGCCAAGGCATGCGGATCACCTGAAGTCAGGAGTTCGAGACCAGCCTGGCCAACATGGTGAAACCCTGTCTGCACTAAAAATACAAAAATTAGCTGGGTGTGGTGGCACATGCCTGTAATCCCACCTACTCGGGAGGCTGACGCAGGAGAATCACTTGAACCCCGGAGGTGGAGATTTCAGTGAGCCAAGATCATGCCATTGCACTCCAGCCTGGGCAACATGATAGTGAAACTCCATCTCAGAAAAAAAAAAAAAATAGTTAACCCTGCTTAGGAGCAGTGATACACACAAATGCTGACCCCTAGGAAAAAGCTGCAGAAGGCAGACCCTTTCAGTAGGGAGCAGAGATGGAGTAGATTTGGGTGAGTCAAAATGTCATGAAATACATAAATAAGGAGGGGACAGAGACGCAACCACAGGATCACAGGATCCAGGTATTTTAAGCAGTCATGAAGCAAAAAGCAGTTTTTGCATGTGCACACTGTATGTCAGCAGAGGAACTGTGGGGGTGGTGGCTTAGTACAAAGATAGGCCACAAGCTGGAGCTAGGGGAACAAAGCACATGCGGAAGTTATGGGTCTGGGTTGCACAGCAGGTTTGCAAACCTGATGAGGAGCCGGGAGCCCAGATGCATGAACAAATTGAGCTTCAGGGCAAAGTTGTGAATCACACAACTTGTATGAGCAGCACACACAATGATTGGTCAAGGAAAATAGTGGGAAGATGAGAAATATGTGGCCTTAAGAACTACAGAGAAAGGCCAGAAAAGTGGCCTGATGCTGCACCGGAAGGAAAGGGGCAGGGCAAAATGAACTGAAGCAGAGGTGCAAAACACCAAAAGGAAACCTCAATGCTGTGGGTTATCTACAGCCTTAAAGAAGGCACTTCCTGTTTGCTTCTTTCTGGTACAGGAATTAGCTCCTGACATAGTTTGGGAGTGGTGGGAGGGAGCAGGTAAGAGGGGCAATCTGCCAGGAATGGGGAATATTCATACAGAGATAAGAGAAAATCCTGACCCTTTAACATAAAAGGAGTGGAGTAGCGGGCGCGGTGGCTCAAGCCTGTAATTCCAGCACTTTGGGAGGCCGAGACGGGCGGATCACTAGGTCAGGAATTCGAGACCATCCTGGCTAACATGGTGAAACCCCGTCTCTACTAAAAAATACAAAAAACTAGCCGGGCGAGGTGGCGGGCGCCTGTAGTCCCAGCTACTTGGGAGGCTGAGGCAGGAGAATGGCGTAAACCTGGGAGGTGGAGCTTGCAGTGAGCTGAGATCACGCCTCTGCACTTCAGCCTGGGCGGCAGAGCCAGACTCCGTCTCAAAAAAAAAAAAAAGGAGTGGAGAATTACACAATGGGGTCTTTGAAACTCACACACCACACTGAAAAACATGTGGTGTCGTTACAGGTGCATATTGGCTTCGGGACTCATTTTCCCTTTGGGATTCATTGTCAGTGGAGCATATGCTCATCAAAGAGTGATGCTGGTAAAATTCTCTTATTCCAGCCTTCCATGTGATCCAGGCTATATACACTGACAAACTAACTGCTAAGTCAAAAGAGAGCAGTCTGGAAACGTGATTCACCCCAAAGGCAAATCGTAGGACAGCAAATTATCTTCCAAGACTTGACCAGGAGGGTAATCTCTCTGAAAGCTCATGCTGTAGTTTTGCTTGTTGGTTTAGTTGCTTGGCTGGGTGATGATGGCAGTATTATTTAGGGTTTCTTCCTTCCTTCCTTTTGCAATGAAGATCATTTGGTGATCTTGAGGGTGGGTGGGGAGGGGGAAGGAATCTTATCTGAAAAGTGTAGAAGATAAAGGCATGGGGGCTGGGCTTTCTGAGAGTGTGACCACAGTTGGCCAACTTGCTGAGGGACCACCAGACTCCAAGTGAGAGGGCAGAAGTGAACTGTATCTTCTGCACATGAAGCCTAAAGAAGGAAGGACTAGGCCATATGGTAAGACTTGAGGGGAGGAACTGGGGTGTAGGGCCTTCTGCCCTCTGTTTTTTTTTTTTTTACCACATCCTCCTAGGGACCTTATCCACGCCTGCAGCTCTAAAGGCCATCTGTATGCTGATGGTTCTCAAATCCCTGCTTCTAGGTTAGACCTATCTGCCCAGGTTTCAGGTGTGTATTCCAACTCCCCATTGGATGGCTCCATTTGGCTGTCTCACAAATATCTAAAACTCAGCTCCAAAATGAAATGGATTCCCACTCACCCCTACAAATATACTCACCTCTCAGATTTTCCCGGATTACTAACTGACGCCATCATGGATCAGTCTCTTAAGCCAGAAACCTAAGAGTCATGCTGATTCTTCTTTTTCTTACCCATCTTGTTGAACTCAACAGGAAGTCCTACTGATCAACCTCCAAAAGGATGGAGAAATCCTTCATTCCTCCCCGCAGCCGCCACACCCAGGGGCAGCCTCCTGACTAGCTCCCCTGCTTCCCCTTCTGCCATCTACAACCCATTCCCCATACATTTTACAGTAAGGGTGACCTTGGAATTTCAATTATTCCACATTATTCTCTCACCTCAATGCCTTCACTTCTCACATGGATTTATATATGAGCTCCCTAGGGTCCTACATTCTGCTGCTGACCATGACTCAATTCTTTTTTTTTTTTTAAGATGGGTTTTTTTTTTGTTCTGTTTTGTTTTGTTTTAACTAATCTTTTGTATTTCGGGTAGAGACAGGGTCTCACCATGCTGCCCAGGGTGGTATTGAACTCCTGAGCTCAAGTGATCTGCCTGCCTCAGCTTCTCAAAGTGCTGGGATTACAGGCATGAGCCACCATGCCTAGCCTATACCTCAATTCTTATCTTGTACCATTTCTCCCCCTGGCTCACTATGCTTCAGCTCCACTGATTTTCTTTCCATTCTTGTAAAATACCTACCTCAGGGAGTTTGTACAGACTGTTTTTTCTAGCTGTAGCACCCTTCCTTCAACTGTTTGCATTTATCTCATTCTTTTTGTTCTACTTTCTCATTTCTTTTGCTCTTACTTTTTGCTGTACCTCATGTCACCTCTTCAGAAAGGCCTTCCCTGAATAGACACTTTCCCCAATTATTCTGTCTCTGCCTCTTGCTTATTCAAAGTTCAAATATTCAAAGCATACTTCACAATTTATAATAATGTTTTCATTTAATGTTTCCTTGTTTAAACCACTAGCCCCTAGCCAGAGCATTGGGTATGAAAGATGTTTTACAATTATTGTGTGGTCCATGCATGTTACACCTGAATTCCACTATCAATATTGCCTGAAACTCAACTGGTTGTCCAGAGTATGTCTGTTCAGTAGACTGAGGGTATGGCTGCTGTGCAGGCCACCAAGTAAACTCCAGAAATTGTGCTGGACTAAAGGGGCTAAAGCGTCAGAGAAAATTGCCGCATTGCATGAGTGGGAATATTTTTCAGTCTGTGCTTTAAGACTTCACCATCAGCCACTCACTCATCTGCAAGCAGGATAGCCCCAAATGTGCTTCAGACTTTGCTCAATACACGTCTGATCACTGCATAAGGACACTTCTCTGAAAACACAGCAGGATAGACATAAATTCTAGAGGTCTGCTGGACACCTGGCAAGGTAGAGGATGAGTTTTTAAGTTGTCGTTGGTTCTAGCCTGGGACACAAGGGACACCATGATCTTGAGTCAGAAGAAACAGTAATTAGACTTTGCCAGTGGCCAGGTCCCGTTCATCAGGTTGGCATAGAACTGATAAGACCTGCCTTCCTAAAGGGGCAACTTAAAGGAAGGAGGAGAGTCTGAAGGGTCAAGGATGGGTGAGGAAACATTACCCAAGGCAGTTTGAGAGTGTGGGGAGCCCAGAAACAGATGTAAAACTGCATTATGAGGAGAGTTAGGAAAGACAGGAACATGAGTCAAGTAGTAGAAATGTTAAGCAGAAGCCAACCGTGGAAGGCATGGGGTGGTCTGACTGGAAAGTCTCTCTGAGAGCTGCCACCACCTCCTACAGCAAAAGACCTGCTCTTGAATCTCCCTGTTTGGTAGGGTGCCAGAAATTCCACCTGCTCTGTGCTGCTGAAGAACTGTATGCCTAAATGGCCATAAAATCTCCCTGCAGTATGAAGAATTTGAGAAGTTGCATCAGACTGTTGGCAAGGCACTCAGACAGAAACACATGTCAGGAGGGAAAGGGCAGAGTCAAGCCGAGACAGGCCAGGCGGCGCTGTGGAAGGAACAGCCACTTGTGCACCAGGTGGAGTGTGTGCCCTAAGGGCCGGTGTCCCAAGCCTTGACTCTGTGAAATGACTCACCGAAGCCCATCCCACAACCCTGCAGTGGAAAGATACGCAGATCACAAGGTGATAGCGAGCACTTCCACTGTATTACATTAGGTACTCCAGGCTTTTATATTAATGCTCAGGATTTATATAGAGAGAGAACCAATTAGTTTGTTCACCTTCTGTTGTAGATACAGAAAGCCAAATTGAGGATAGGAAATTTCAGGCATGAATTAATTCAGTGGCTGAAAACTCCCTGTCAAAGGCCAACCCCTTGCCCCACCTTGGGTCCGACTCTGTTCTCAGGTTCTCTCCACGTTCAGGCTCTCCTCCTTTGTCTTTCTAATAAGAGAAAGAACTTCTAAACCTCAGTAGTTCTGGCAAAGATCTCAAGAGAGGCTCCGTTTGGACTGATTTAGTCATGCCCCTGTCTCCAAACCAATCACTATGACTGGGTCTTGGAAATACACGGATTGGCCAGGACCTGGGTGGTGGGGGAGAAGGCTCAGTCCCACCTGAACCACATGGACCAAGGGGAAGAGAGTAGCAAATTCCCCAAGGAAACAGAAAAATATCATTAGCTGTAAGAAGGAGGAATGGAGGGTGGAAAAGCAAAAGCAAAGGAGACTGGGATAATCAAGGTGGGTGTGAGTATGTGGAATCAACACTGAGACATAATCAAGAAAGTTGTGATACTGAGCCAAGTGGAATTGGAATGTGTGATGAATGAGAGGGGCAAGGAGTGGACCCAGAGTGCAATAAGCAGAAGGGTAACTGGGATTACTAAGGGCATGGATCTATGAGCAAGGCTTAGCCCGGGTGGCCCAGAAATCAGGGCCTGTGGCAAAACTTTAATTGCCGATGTTTTGTGGGGGAGTTGCAATCCCAGGGCAGCAAAAGTGAGGGAGAAAGGAAGTAAGGTTGGAAGGAATGGAGGCAAACACAAGTTGGGTCACTCCTTCGTAAAGAGACACTTTACAAAGTGTGTAAATAGCCTCATCTATAAAGGAACCATCTCCAGATGCACTCCCTGAGCACTATACCCCAGAACGGTCCATTGTTGGGAGGGATGGAGAAGAGATTGATGTGCCATCTTCATTCATCAGTTTGTCCCACAGAGTTAACTCCCGCAAACTTCCATGACGTCATCTGGCCCCTTCAGTATGTGAAGACAGATGTGTTTAACTTGTGCCATAGTGTTTCATCCAAGACTCTGGACATTGGCCTCAGGCTGTATAGTATGAGACTGGCAGGGAGCAGACTTCAGGCGAGACACAAGCAGTAAGGGCCCAGGAGGTGGCAAGGCCAAGTGGATCTGAGATGGCACATAGAATGTGTTCAACACAAGGTTCATGTTTTCAATTAGGACTTTTCAAAAACAAATATTAGGCTGGGCATGGTGGCTCACACCTGTAATCCCAACACTTTGGAAGGTCGAGGCAGAAGGATCACTTGAGGTCAGGAGTTTAAGACCAGCCTGGCCAACATGGTGAAACCCCATCTCCACTAAAAATACAAAAATTAGCCAAGTATGGTAGCATGTGCCTATAATCCCAGCTACTTGGGAGGCTGAGGCAGGAGAATCGCTTGAGCCCAGGAGGCAGATGCTGCAGTGAGCCAAGATTGTTCCACCACACTCCAGCCTGGGAAACAGAGCAAGACCTTGTCTCAAAAAATAAAAAATAAAAATAAAAACAACTATTAATACTAGCCCAGCACTTGGCACAGTGTAGGCCCTTGATGCACATTGGTTTGTGAATAAATGAATATGTGCAAGGCATCGTGCTAGGAACTTTGGATACAATAACAAGAAAAGCATAGATTTCAGACACATAGTCACTCAAAAGCTCTGGGGTCAGTTAGTTCATTTTGAGGGGAACTCAGCTATGCTGAGGGCAGACTGGACTTTGGAAACTTGCAGTCCTAATTTGGGTTCCATGGTATAATCACTTAAACATGTCCAGATAGTGGAATTTTGGGGGGTGCCTGAGGAGCAGAAAATTATTTGCAAGGCATTACATAATGAATATATGATATCTATATCTGTGGAGATACATATACGATATTGCAGATGGCATATCATTCACACCTTTTTGAGATTTTATTATTAAAATGTTAAACCACAACCACTCACTCTTACAACCACTGTAGTTACACAGCACTTATATGTCCCAAGCCCTGTTCTGAGTATTTTGCCCATGTTAACTCTTCATTTAATTGTCACAACACTTTTGAGATAGTGCATCACCCAACAGGTGGTCTTCTTAGACTCTACCAGATGTTCAGACTTACAAAGTGACCACAGATCACCAGCCTGGTGAGAAGGATGTAAGATAGGAAACACAGCTCACCCCAGGGCAACTCCAGACAGTTCCCTTCAATGGCAGTTTTGAAACCGTCCAACAGCTCAGGTTCAGCGAAAAAAGATCCACAGGGGGTAAGTGCAGGATTTACTCTGGCCTAGAAGCCTCATTCTCCACCAGACCAGAGCAGTTTCAGGTTTCAGAAAAAGTGAGTGGAAAGTACAGAAATTTCCCATATACCCCCAGCACACAGATTCCCCTGTTTTTATGTTAACGTCTTCCATTAGTGTGATATATTGCTTTACTTGATGAAACAATGTTAATAGATTATTATTAACTAAAAGTTCATGGTTTACAATAGGATTCTGCGTGTTGTACATTCTACAGACTTTTGACAGATGTAACCAGTATTATAGTATACAGAAGAGTGTCACTGCCCTAAAAATTCCTTGTGCCACACCTATACATCCTTCTGATCCCCCTCCCTCAGCAACCACCGATCTTTTTGCTGTCTCTACAGTTTTGCATTTTCCAAAGTGTCATCTAGTTAGAATCATACAGCCTTTTCAGAATGGCTTCTCTCAGTTAGTGATATTCATTTAATACCACTGCATGTCTTTTCATGATGTGATAGCTCACTTCTTTTTAGTGCTGAATAATATTTTATTGTCGGGATGTACCATGGTTTATTTATCCACTCACCTATTACAGGACTCACCTATTATAGGACAGCTGCTGCCAAGTTTTGGCAACTATGAATAAAGCTGCTGTAAACATCTGTGTCCAGGTTTTTGTGTGGAGGTTTTGTGGAGTTTTCAACTCATTTGGGTAAATACAAGGGAGTATGATTGCTCGATTATACGTTAATCTCTCCTATAGAAATTGTTTCCTTTTCCTATTTCTATATTTAAAAAGTTTTAAAAGTATGAAATGAGACATATGAGACATATATATATATATATATATATATATATATATATATATATATATGAAAAACTTGTATAGGTACAGGTACAAGGATCCTGCAAAGCACAGGCCCAGTTACCAGGGTCACCATACTCATGGCAGCCCAAAGCAGGGTATCCCCATCACATACTTACAGTTCACTTCTAATTCCCCAAGTTCAGATGCAATTTACTGATTAGGGCTCATTCTTATAATAAACAGTGATGCTAGTGATATAGTTAACACTTCTACTTTTTCCAGGCTACCGAGACAGAACTGCATAGTCAACCAAAGTTCAAGTCTCCAGAGGAATAACAGGTTTTGTTAAACCCTTTGTTTACAAATAGGTGCTTTCATTATCCTTATTTTACCAATGAAGAAACTGATGCACAGACTGTCAGGTAACTTACCAAGATCACATAGTTCAAGATCACAGAACCAGACTCAGGCATTTGGCTCCAGGATCTATGCTCATAAGTGCCACATTGTACTGCCTCAAGCTTTATTTTCTTTTCTTACAACGGAGGTAGTGTTTATATAAATAGGTCCTGGATTAATACCCCTGGAATATTAAATGATAAACCTGTGGCCACTAAATTTGCTATAATGCTGATTTTATCTAAGGTCTTCTCTATTTCTGTGCCCTGGGGGAAATTTTTCAAAGCCCCTAATTTCCATGGGGTGGGGAAGTCCCCAGGATTTCTGGGAACTTATCCCCTCTCACCCAGTGCCCTGCACTAGAACTTACTGTCTCCACTTTCTTACAAAAATTCTGATGCAGAATTTGGCTGGTTTTTCATGAGATTTGATTTTCACGAGAAATGCAATCACCTCAAACTTTTTGTCAAATTTTTTGAATGTTCATGGGGTCATGGAGAGGAGTTACCCTGTGCAGTTATAATATTCCACTGAACATGGCATTTCTTCATGTCCCTTGTTCTCTCTTTCCTCTCTCTCCCTTCTCCCTCAGCCCCACTCTAGTTGCAAACACATTTCTCCGTGTCTTCCTTCCTTCCTCAGAAGACCTACAGAGATTTATTTCTCTTCATAGGCTTTTCAAGGCTTTACCCATAAGAAAGGTGAGCTCCCCCACCCCCACCCCAAGAAGAATCTACATACCATTTGCCATATAGCATTTTTCTTTCTCATTATACTGTGATAGAGTTAGCTGCTCAATAGTTAGCTCTAATAAGGCTCCTGGGGACTCTATCCGATACCAGCGATGTCATCGTCAGAAATGTGTTACTAAATACCTTTGTTTAGTGTCTATTACATTCTTATTTTCTACTTTTAATTTTCCTTTCAGTGCGGCCAACTAAATGGTAGAGAGAGCAGTAGCAATTTTGTAATTGTTATTTAGCTGGTATCACACTTTTCTTGTAAACCTCAAACTCTGCAGCCCAAGAATCATTTTATCCAGTTGCTCTACTCTGTGTCATCGAATGCTCATTAAGTCTGGACATAAAGGAGCTTCATTTACAATACCTGTCTTTGTTAGTATTTGGCTAAAGCTGCAGTTGGCAAATGAACAGACTGAAACATTCCTTCTCTCATTCTTTTACTAATATTTTCAAATTTCCCATGTTAGGTACTTTAGGTCAGAACTAAAATTTCCTGTAAGACCTTGTATTCACTAGGTTTTGGTTCAATTCAACTCTGCAAGCATTCTGAATGCCTTCTTTGCAAGGCACCACGCTAGGTAATGGGAGAAGTGCCAAGATGACTGTTGGTTTGTCATTGACCTGAAGAAAGCCTAGTAGGACAGGAAACATGAACCCAAATAACTATGACATAAGGTAGAGTGTAACCACTCTAAGAGAAAGGCGCAGATCTTGTGTTATGGGATTTTAACAGGAAAGAGTGATCACATCCAGTTGGAAAGATCAGGAGATAGCATTAGGTTTGTCTTTAACTACCAAGTAGAATCTTGGGAGACTGCAGTGATGAGGAGCATATTCAACAAAAGCAAGTGCCTAGAAGTGAGAAAATAAGGGATGCAGTGAGAGATCAGCAGGATGGGCTTGGTGTGATAAGTGGAAAAGATAGGGCATATTTGAAGGATGCTGTCTGTAACCAAGTGCAGTGTGGAAAATCTGCCTTAAAATAGTGAAAATAGTTGAGGCTGGAAAACCTTCCAGCCTTAAAGTTACAAGCAGTCTCACCCTCTGGGGTGAAGGCTAGAATTTACCATTGGGGCCAAACTGCTAAGTCAGTTTTTTACAAACATCGTTTCAATGGGCCTTTTAATTATGTAGGTGTAAGGGCAAGTACTCACTATTTTTCTTAAAGAAAGCTGAAATGCAGTGCAGTAACCCAAATGCAAATGCTCCGGACAGTCTATTTGGTAGTGTAAATTGGGAATGTCTTAAGCTCAATTATGTTCCTGCAGAGGTATAAATTTTTTCCCTCAATCTAGATTTAGAATTTATGTCTGAAAAATGCTGGTTGTTCTTGGGAGATGTGTTTATAGGTTCTTGTCCAGCATTTGTTTATAGGACATCAGGAATGAAAACAGGGCTACATTAGGGTTCATGTGAAAGACCATTCTGCACTTCACCGCATGCTGGAGAAAAGGCTGTAAAGGAATTGCATCTGGCTCGGGGCCGTGCTTCCAGGCTGCTTCTGGTTGTCCCACATTGCTGTTACGTAAGACCGTACAGTCTAACTTTAGTCAGTGTGGTCTGGGAGGACTAGACTTGCTGAGTCACAGAAGCCTAATTCTTCAGAGGTGGGTAATCAGGTAGAGGGAGAAGAGTCTTTAGAGTTAGTCTTCCTGGGAAGAAAATCCTTCCAAATCAGGAAACAAAGTGGTCACTGGCTGGGGTAGAGAATGATGTTTTCCCCTCTCCAGGCCTGGGGATCTGTTGGATCCGAATTGTCTAGCATGGACGTCGCGGGAGCACATGTGCTAGAGTGAGTCCACCCCTCTACATGGAGGCAGGCCAGTGTTAAGGCAGAAAACCCTCTATTTAAAGACTCTCCGATGGTGATTTAGGATGTGGGCTTGAAGAGTAGCAATGTTTAGCAGCAGTGTGACAGTATTCTTTGTATTACACTTGTGTTAACCTCAAGCCCTGAGGTTTTATGTAAAAGCCACAGCCTGGCCTGAGGTGTGCTGCGGGGAATGAAGAAGCATCCATCTAATGGTCATGGGGCTGCAGTGCACTTTCTCTGAGGCATGAGAGGATTGAGCAGAGATAGTTGGACTTTCTTTTGCAATGGAGGAGCACAGTGGCCACCACGTGGAAAGCAGGGACAGCGCCAGAGAGAAGAACCAGAGAGACCTGCTCCAGATAGCACATGAGGCAGTGTCCAGGAACTCCACGAAAAACTTGGCAAAATACCCAGCCAAACCCAGCTGAAGGACATTCTACAGACATGCTGGTACCCCTCAGGAATATCCATTTCATCAAAGGAACAGAGAGGGTGAGGACTATTCCAAGGACAAGGACATGAGAGGCATGACAACAAAATTGAAGAGTGTGATCCTGGACTGGTTCTTGGATCAAAAAAATAAACGCCCTAGAGGACATTTAATTATTGGGATAATTGGTGAAATTGTCGAATGAGGTGTATGTTGGGTAATAGAAATGTGTATTGCTGTTAAATTTCCTGAATTTGATTACTGAATTATGGTTATGTAAGAGAAAGTTATTGTCCTTAGGAGACATTTAGAAGTATGATCAGGTATTTAGGAGTGAAAGGTCGGGGTCATATTGTGTGAAAGTTATTTTCAAATGGTTTAGCCAGAAAGTTAATAATGGTTGTGTGTGTGTGTATGTGTGTGTGTGCATGTGTGTGTGTGTGTGTGTGCATAGAAAGAGAGAGAGAGGCAAATGTGGCACTAAAGAACAATAATTTCATGAGTAATGACTCAATGCATGATAGTTTATTATCAAAAGTGTGACTTTAGTATAGAAAGTAGACTTTATTTACATGCATCAGATGGTACATCTTGGTAAGGCCTGCACCATACACATCATGTTTATAATCCTTAACATTCAGAGGCACTTTGATAATCAGGCATAGCATGTAATAATGCATCTCTTTTTCTCCATCTTGTAATGGTGATTTAGATGTAGAACTTTCTAATTGCTTGTTCTTATGTTATGATGGAAAATGGATGGTTTGTTTGGCATGATTGCTTCACTTGCTACCCTGAAAATAAATTGACTTCAATCATTTTTGGTATCCCTAACACCTAGCAATGTCTTCCCAATGGTGGTTAACAAACAAATATACTGCATGGATTGAATAGCTGTATAAATAGCATGTAAAGGGGGCAATGAAGTACCATCACGTTAAGAGATACACAGCATGGGCATCTCCTGATGAGGTCAGTGGACAGATGCCATCTAGAAACACCTTTCCATTTGTGTGCGGTAGTATCCTCTTTAATCCAGATTCACAGCTGACTTTAGACCTGGTTTCTCTATGACTTGGAGACACTCTAGTCTTATTCCTTCCTAGTAAGGGATCTCAGCAAATGACTCTCCTTCTGAGCACTCCTTTTTTTTGGCATTTGCTAAATCCATTAGTTCAGTTACAACCCTGGAGTAGGTGGAAATTTTGACCTTCACCATCCAGTTTATTCCCTAAATCAGACTATCAAGTTAGAGACCACATTGAGTCATATGTCAAGCCTATTACAAATTATTGACCAAAACACAGAATTCTTGGCTGGAAAGAGAAAACTATCAAACCTTCCTGGTTGGGAATGGACATGCTGTAGGCAGAATAGGCAGAGTAAGTATGGGTACATGTTAGCCAAAGCCAATAAAGAGTATCTGTCCATTTTAGGGACTATAGACATTTTTTTGCTTTTCTTCCTTTTGAGGTTGCCACAAATATGCACATAATTCAAAATTCCTTAAGTATCAGGGAGTATTTTTTAACTTACTCTCCTCCCAGTATTCTTACATTATTAAAATTACATCTTAAATACGATTTAGGTTTTTTTTTAATTTTAATTTTTTTAAATTTTTACAGTCACATAGTAGGTACATTTTTATGGGGTACATGAGATACTTTGATATAGGCATACAATGTGCAATAATCACATCAGAGCAAATGGGGTATCTATCTAAGTATTTATTATTTCTTTGTGTTATAAGCATTCCAGTTACACTCTTTTAGTTATTTTAAAATGTACAATAAGTTATTGTTGACTGTAGTTATCTTGTTGAATGAAGATCAAACACTAGATCTTTATTCATCCTGTCTAACTATATTTTTTGTACCCATTAATTATTCCCATTTCCCTCTCCCTCCCAAAATGTGATTTGATTAATGAATAAACAAATGAGACTCTAGACCAAGAAGTGCTCAGTTCTAAGTGTGTTACTCCAATGTATTATTGATTTAAATATGACCATCCATTTCTGTAAAGGAAAACATTAAGGGCAATAAGCGTAGTAATTCATATTCAGAGATGAATAATATGGCAGGCATAAATTCATACCTGGCAGTTGATAAAAAGTTAATGGCTAAAAAGAAAAAACAGTCATTTTCTATTTCACCTTGTGTTTTCTCCCTAGGTAGTGATTATCAGATTGTAAAAGCTAAAACAAAGGCTTTTGTTAAGCCTTGGATGAGAGAGAATTTTATGAGAACCCCTGGCTGCCAGAAACACTGACATTATTGAGCCACTATCTGAAATTGTTGTGAACAAGAAGATAAGTGTTGGCTGAGGGTGGGCAAATCGGAGATAGTGAGTAATAGGAAGACATTGTTAATACATTTATTCAACAAAAGCTTATTGAGATCTTTCCTATAAAGAGAAATTAGACACGGTTCCCAGAGAAGGGAGACACTCAACAGATAATATAGTAAAAATTTGGAAGGTGCAATGATACTGATTTGTATAGGACATTACCAGGCAACCAGAGCTGTTGTTATCAGCATGGGTTTACAAGTCAGACAGGTTAGAGGATGGTGCTGGCTCTGCCACTTACAAGCTATGTGGAGCTGGAAAAATAATTAAACTACTGTGGCCTTCATCCTCCATCTGGGAGTAAAATCAACTCCATAGGCTTGTGGTAGAAATTCAATGAGATAATATAAGTAAAGCACTTAACACAATGCCTAGCATAGAGGACACACTCAATAAAATAGTAAACTGGGAGTTATTATTATATCTATATAGTATGTATTGGTGATGTTAATCCTGGACAAAATTCAAAAACTGATTGTCAAATAGTGCTTTTGTTCAGCATCTAAAAAGAAAACATGTGACCACTGACAGCTATAATGGGTTCATTAATAAATCAGCTACAATTAACCTCATTTCTTTTTCAACATGGTTATCTCCACACCTACTTATTAGCAAGTCATATAAAAAGAGGTAAGTAAACAAAGTGCTAGTAGGTTTAGTAGGGCACACAGCAAAGTCTCATCAACTACTCCATGAAGTGCGTGGGAAACCCAGGGGCCAGTGATGAACAGCCACATGGATCTGCATGTGGTTGATTGTTCTCACCAAAGGGGGATGTAAACCTGGAGAGCAATGGATAGGACCCCTGTGCTACCATTCTAGTTCAAAAATTTCATGGACAAATTGGAAAAGAGCACTGATTTTGTTTGGTTCTGTGTCCCCACCCAAATCTCTTGTCAAATTATAATTCCCAATGTTGAAGAAAAGACCTGGTAGGAGGTGATTAAATCATGGGAGCAGATTTCCGCCTTGCTGTTCTCATGATAGAGTTCTCACGAGATCTGGTTGTTCGAAAGTGTGTAGTGCCTGCCCCTTTGCTTGCTCTCTCCCACTGGTCATGTGAAGATGTGCTTACTTCCCCTTTGCCTTCAGCCATGATTGTAAGTTTCCCGAGATCTCCGCAGCAATTCGTCCTTAAAGCCTGAAGAACCATGAACTATTTAAACCTCTTTTCCTTGTAAGTTACCCAATCTCAGGTAGTTCTTTGTAGCAATGTGAGAATGGGCTAATATAAACACTGATGGCAGTCCAACAAAATATGATTTCTCGTTAGATAAAATAAGTCATCTGTCTCATGATGGATTGAGGACCCAAAAGGACCTCTCTCTACAGACCAGAAAAATGGGTCTAGGCATTTGAATTTTTTTCTAAATTTAATTTTCAATATAGATGTGGCTATCATAGACTACATGGTCTGAATTCACAGAGAATACAATAAAGTGTAAGTGTTCTGCTACATACTAAAAGCAAGGAAATGTTAGACTACCCATCTAACCATATATGTAGGGATGTTTTCCTTCTATAGAAAGGGAGGACTTGGCACAGTGGCTCATCACTGTAATCCCAACACTTTGGGAGGCCGAGGCATTAGGATCACTTAAGGCCAGGAGTTCAAGATCAGCCTGGGCAACACGGCAAGGCCCCATCTCTACAAAAGATAAAAATAAAAAATTATCCAGGTGTGGTGGTATGCACCTATAGTCCTATCTACTAAGGAGGCTGACGCAGGAGGACTGCTTGAGCCCAGCCCAGGAGTTCAAGGCTTCAGTGAGCTATGATCATGCCACTGCACTCCAGCTGGGGTGACAGAGCAAGACCCTATCAGAAAAGAAAAAAAGAAAGAAAGAAAGAGAGAGAAAAAAAGAAAAAATGAGAGAGGAGGAAGGAAGGAAAGAAAGAGTGAGAAAGAGAGAAAAGAAAGGAAGGAGGGAAAGAGGGAGGGAAGGAAGGAAAAAGAAAAAGAAAGGAAAAAAAGGAGGAAGGGAGGAAAGAAAGGAGGGAGGGAGAGAGAAAGAAAAAAGAAAGAAGGAAAGAAGAAAGAAAAAAGAAAACAAGTAAGCAAAAAAGAAGAGAGATATAGCATTGTAAATCATACAGCTTGTGACTGTGTAACACTAAATACGCATATGACATAATAAGAATTAAACTCAATTGCTTGATGTCTCAGTTTTATCATTTTTGATAAATAGCTGAAACTGACCTGTGGTGACAAAATATAAGCTTTCTCTGATTTTTCTGAAAAGCTTATATATTATATTACAAGCCTATAT
>NW_016804965.1:387189-415507 GCF_001698545.2 Rhinopithecus bieti
AAAATTAAAAGTATTTTCCTTTCCTAAAACAATATTCAAACTTTTTTTTAGCATTTTATAAAATTGATGTATGTATTTGCATAGCATTATGCCTTAATAATACATATTTGACTTCTGCCTCCATGGAGTTCTTATAGGTTATGTTGAGTCAAAAATACAGTGTGTTGTCTCAATGGAGAATATAACAGGTACTTAAGTGAGCAAGTGCTTGTTGTAATCTTTCTACTCCTTGGAACTTCAATCACAGCCTTTCCAGATCTGAAAAAGCCAAGTGAATCTATATGATAATCTATGTGCAAGCCACCCAAGGGGGCATACTTCTGGAATACATTAGTCCCTCCTTGCATGGTGTTGACTTTGTAAGGGAAAATAATTGATTAGGCAGCAACCTGATGCCTCATAATTCAGAACCAGCAGTGATCAACTTTGTTGTGCTCACATGAAACTTGTACTGGGTAGAAGAGTAGTGTCCTCCCATCCCCCAAATTCATTTCTTTTCCAGAACCTTGGAATGTGACCTTACTTGGAAAAAGGGTCTTGTATTAGTACATACTCATGCTGCTATAAGAACTGCCTGAGACTGAGTAATTTAAAAAGGCAAGAGGTTTAATTGATTCGGAGTACCACAGGGCTTGGAAAGTCTCAGGAAACTTACAGTCATGGCAGAAGGTGAAGCAAACATGTCCTTCTTCACATGGCAGCAGAAAGGAGAAGTGCAGAGTGAAGAGGAGAAGACACCCTTAGAAGAACATCAGCTCTCATGAGAACTCACTTACTATCACAAGAACAGCAGGGGGAACCTCCTCCATGATTTAATCACCTTCTACGAGGTCCCTCCCCCAATATATGGGGATTATAATTCAGATTACAATTCAAGATGAAACTTTGGGTGGGGACACAGCCAAACCATATCATTCCACCTTCTGGCCCCTCCCAAATCTCATATCCTCACTTTTCAAAACACAATCATGCCTTTCCAACAGTCTCCCAAAGTCTGAACTCATTCCAGCATTAACCCAAAGTCCAAGTCCAAAGTCTCATGTGAGACACAGCAAGTCCTTTCTACCTATGAGCCTATAAAATCAAAAGTGAGTTAGTTACTTCCAAGATACAATGAGGGTACAGGCATCAGGTAAATATACCTGTTCCAGATGGGACAAATTGGCCAAAATAAAGAGGCTATAGGCCCCATGCAAGTCTGAAATCCAACAGGGCAGTCATTAAACCTTAAAGTTCCAAAATGTTCTCCTTTGACTCCATGTCTCACATCCAGGTCACGCTGATGCAAGATGTGGGCTACCATGGCCTTAGGCAGCTCTGCCCTTGTGGCTTTACAGGGTACAGCCCCACTCTGGACTGCTTTCATGAGCTGATGTTGAGTGTCTGTGCATTTTCCAGGTGCATGGTGCAAGCTGTTGGTGAATCTACCATTCTGGGGTCTGGAGGATGGTGACCCTCTTCTCACAGCTCCACTGGGCAGTGCCCCAGTAGGGACTCTTTGTGGAGTCTCCAACCCCACATTTCCCTTCTGCACTGCCCTAGCAGAGGTTCTCCATGAGGGCTCCGCCCCTGCAGCAAACTTCTGCCTGGACATCCAGGCATTTCCATACACCCTTTGAAATCTAGGCAGAGGTTCCCAAACCTTAATTCCTGACTTCTGTGCATCTGCAGGCTCAACACCATGTGGAAGCCACTAAGGCTTGGGGCTCATATGCTCTGAAGCAATGACCCAAGCTGTACCTTGGCCTCTTTTAGCCATGTCAGAATACAGTTCACCAAGTCCCAAGACTGTAGGAAACAGCAAGGCCCTGGGCCTGGCCCACAAAACCATTTTTCCCTCCTAGGCCTCTGGGCCTGTGATGGGAGGGGCTGCCTCAAAGGCCTCTGACATGCCCTGGAGACATTTTCCCTATTGTCTTGGCAATTAACATTTGGCTCCTTGTTACTTATGCAAATTCTGCAGCTGACTTAAATTTCTCCTCAGAAAATGAGTTGGATTTTTTTATTGCATTGTCAGGCTGCAAATTTTTGAAAGTTTGTGCTCTGTTTCCTTTTTAAACGTAAGTTCCAATTCCAAACCATATCTTTGGGAATAGATAAAATGAAATGATTTTTATGAGCACCCAAGTCACCTCTTGAATGCTTTGCTGCTTAGAAATTTCTTCTGCCAGATATGCTAAACCATCTATCTCAAGTTCAAAGTTCCTCAGATGTCTAGGCCAGGGGAAAAGTGCCATCAGTATCTTTGCTAAAGCATGTCAAGAGTCGTCTTTATTTCAGTTCTCAACAAGTTTCTCATCTCCACCTGTGACCATCTCAGCCTGGACTTCCTTGTCCATATTGCTATCAGCATTTTGGTCAAAGCCATTCAACAAGTTTCCAGGAAGTTGCAAACTTTCCGACATCTTCCTATCTTCTAAGCCCTCCAACTCTCTAGAAAGTTCCAAGCTTTCCCATATTGTTCTGTCTTTTTCTGAACCTCCAAACTGTTCCAACCTCTGCCTGTTACCTGATTCTAAAGTCACTTCCACATTTTCAGGTATCCTTATATTAGCACCCCACTCCCTTGGGACCAATTTACTGTATTAGTCCATTCTCACACTGCTATAAGGACATACCCATGAGTGGGTAATTTATAAAAGAAAGAGATTTGATTGACCCAAGGTACAGCTTGGGTCATTGCTTGGGTCACATTTATGCAGGGCTGGGGAGGCCTCAGGAAACATACAATCATGGTGAATGGGGAAGCAAACATGTCCTTCTTCACATAGCAGCAGGAAGGAGAAGTGCAGAGCAAAGCAGGAAAAGGCCCCTTATAAAAAACCGTCAGATCTTGTCAGAACTCACTCACTATCATGAGAACAGCATTAGGGAATTGCCCCCATTATCCAATCACCTCCCACAAGGTCCTTCCCCCAACACATGGGGATTTTAATTTGGATTACAGTTCAAGATGAGCTTTTGGGTAGGGACACAGCCAAACCATATCAGGTCTTTACAGATATAACTACTTAAGTCAAAGTGAATTCATACTGGAGTAGGATGACCCCTAAATCCAATCTAACTGGCGTCCTCATAAGAAGAGGAGAAGAGACACAGACACATACAGAGGGATGATGATGTGAAAACACAGAAACACACAAGGAGAACGCCATTCAATGACACAGGCAGACATTGGTGTGATGGATTTACAAACCAAGGAACACCAAGAATTGCCAACAATCTAGAAGCTAAGAAAATGGCATGGAACAGATTCTTCCCTAGAGCACTAGAGAGGGCATGGCTCTGCCAGCACCTTGAGCCCTGCCTCCCTTTGGCTGGCTAGTCTTCAGATAGAGTTGCTCTTCCTGCCCCCTACACTTTGCTCTCCTTTTGATAGTCAAAGTGACCTTTCTAAAAATGTAAATATTATTTTGTCATTCCTCTGGGTAAAACACATCAATTGCCTCCCCAATGCCTTCAGGATAAATCCCTAACTTCCCAGTGTGGGATTTTCTGGTCTGTCCCCAGCTCACCTCACCTCGGGCCAATCTTCCCCCCATAACTTCTTGTACAGTCATGCTACATTTCCAGGTACTCCGGCTCATTCTCCCATAGGCCTTTGTGCCTTTATTCCCTTTGTCTGGAGCATTTTTCCTCCTCTCCCTCTCTAGTACATCCCAACATTCCTTCTCCTGGCTAATGCTCTTCAGTCTTGGTTTAGACAACTCTTCCCAGGAGGCCTTCCCTGCCCCTCCTAAGTGCTCTCTGTGAACTTGATGCTTCGTCCAACATTGTTCATCATGCTGTGTTGCAATTGCTTGTTTATTTGTATAGCAAGCAGGAATTTTACTCTTCATTACTCAGGTGCAAACAAAATGTCACATTCCATTATTCCTAAAATTAAAACTAAATGTGCTCCTAATTCTCAGCCTCTTGACTCATAAGAATTTAATCTGTGGGCTCCCTCCCCACCCCACACCCTCATGAGATCACCCAAGAATTCTGAATTTATGCAACATGAGAAAACTGTTTCTCCACAGAAAATTGACGCTGCAGTTGCATGCTGGACTGGTTTAGTGGTTCTCTGGCAAACTCAGGGACCACTCCACCCCTACTCCAGCAATCCTCTCCACCAGTTACAGAAAGACCACAGGACCCTCGAAGCTGCTCAAAGCCCCAGCATGTATTGGCCAGTCTGGACTGACTTTCCACTCAGGCAGAGATTCACCCCACCTTACACACTCCACTCCTCAACACTCAGCAACCCCTCAAACTCCTTACCTTCCTTCCGTCCAGGGAAACCTCTACTTCTTCCCTTCTCCATGCATGCACACACAGCTAGGCACTCTTGTCTTTCCAATTTAAGTCCCTTTTCCAGGTCCTGAGTCAAATCATAATATTCCTCCTCACCCAATTAGAAGCAGAAAAGCGTTTACCACCACCTTAGATAGGTTGGGTATAAGACGAGTGAGCGCTATAGACACTATGTAGGGCTCTCCATCTGCTGGGAAATTGAAAAACATCTTGACCCTCATTACTCCACAGCCCCCATCCATCTACCTCCTATCCAACCACCTTGTGAATTAAAGCAGCAAAACAAAAGCAAAACAAATAACAAGACACCAGTTACATTTGTAAAATTGCTCAAATGATTACATTGTTTTTCTTCCTCACTAAAAGTAAAGTTTCCCGAAGCGAGAGAATGCTCTGTTGTATTGGCTATATAGTCAGTGTTTTAACCATTACTCTGTACTGGTAGACAACAAACTATCTTTAGAAAATGGACAAACTTGCTAATAATTAAATAGCATAGAGTAGAGGTAAAACAGCATAGAATTAGAGTTGGGTTTGAACACATCTCCTGATATGTATAAACCTGTGACTTTAATATACCTAGAATGTTTGACAACTAGAGAGCATCATTTTTAAAAACATCTTCTCCTCTATACAACAAAATTATTTTCTGTGCATTCAGGTCACAATTAGTAAATGATCATTATGTTCTTGACTAATGTTTATGTTTAAAATAATTAAGTATTTTATTTATTTATTTATTTAGAGACCGGCTCTTACTCTGTCACCCAGGCTAGAGTGCATGGCATAATCATAGTTCACTGCAGCCTCAAACTCCTGGGCTCAAGTGGTTTCCCTGCCTTGGCTTCCCAAAGTGCTGGGATTACAAGTATGAGCCACCATGCCCAGCCCAGTTAACCATTTTAAAAAGTAAATTTTAACTCTAAAGATATTGAAATTTAGTCTGACATTTCAGGAATTAATTAAAATTTGTGCATACTTAACAAAAAAATTGCACATCACAGTTGATAGCTGTCACTGCTTTGAATCTTAAAGAACAAAGCCTCCAAATTGTTCCCACAGAGTGATAAAATTAGAGTGACTCAAGTTCTGTTCTTTGTCTTTATAATCACACACTATCATTGTTTATTTTGAATCTAATGTTTAAACACAGGAATATGTAGTACCACAGGGGTTCAAGACATGAATTGCACCCAAAGTAAGCTCAGAAACTTTTAAACCATAATAAACTTATTCTCTAAATGAATAGTGGCTGACTCTGACTCCGTAACTGGGAGTTCTAGGCATTAACTTCCATGTAGAATCAAATATTTATTAAAGGAAAAGTATATCTTAAAGTTTACTGTTTTGAGGCATACAGTACATTACTAAAATTCGACAGTACTCCCAATTGCTTAAAAATTAGCAACTTAGGCAAAAAAATTTTTTTGAGGGGGAGGAGTATTTTATCAATGACATTTAGAATGGCTAACACATTATGATTTAAACACACGCAACACACACTCATAGCACACTACTCACCACAGTCAAAGGGAGGAAGCAACCCATGAATCCACTGGTGGATGAATGGATAAATAAAATGTGTTGTATACATATAAGGGAATATTATTCAGTCTTTAAAAAGGAAGAAAATTTCTGGTACATGCTTCAGCATGGATAAGCCTTAAGAACATTATGCTTATCCAGGAATTGAATTCAACTCTGCACAAAGCGGACCTAATAGACATCTACAGAATAGACAGTCTACAGAGACTCCTCGCCACAAATCACTAAATTACATTCCCTTCTCAGGCAGACATGTCGCACGTCTCCAAAATTGACCACATAGTTGGAAGTAAAGCACTCCTCAGCAAATGTAAAAGAAACATGAAATTATAACAAACTGTCTCCAGACCCACAGTGTAATCAAACTGAACCTCAGGACTAAGAAACTCAATCAAAACCGCTCAACTACATGGAAACTGAACAACTACTCCTGAAATGACTTACTGGTAATAACAAAATGGAAGGCAGAAATAAAGATTTTCTTTGAAACCAATGAGAACAAAGATACAATAACCAGAATCGCCTGGGACACATTAAAGCAGAGTGTAGAGGGAAAATTTATAGCACTAAATGCCCACAAGCAACAGCAAGAAAAGATCTAAAACTGAGACACCCTAATATACAATTAAAAGACAAGAAGCAAGAGCAAACACATTCAAAGCAGCAGAAGGCAGAAAAACTGAAGATCAGAGCAGAACTGAAAGCAGATAGAACACAAAAAATCCATCCAAAAACAATGAATCCAGGAGCTGGTTTTTGAAAAGACAACAAAATTGATAGACGCAATAGCAAGATAATAAAGAATAAAAAGGAGAAGAATCAAATAGATGCAATAAAAATTGATAAAGGGATATTCACCACCAACCCAGAGGAATACAAACTACCATCAGAGAATACTATAAACATCTCTACACAAATAAACTGACAACCTAGAAGAAATGGATAATTCCTGGACACTTACACTCTCCCCAAGACTAAAACGAAGAAGAAGTTGAACCCCTGAATAGACCAATAACAGGCTCTGAAATTGAGGCAATAATTAATAGCCTACCAAACCAAAAAAAGTCCCAGGACCCAGACATTCACAGCCGAATCTACCAGAGGTTACAAGAAGGAGTTGGTACCATTCCTTCTGAAACTATTCCAATCAATAGAAAAAGAGGGAATCCTCCCTAACTCATTTATGAGGGCAACAGTCATCCTGATACCAAAAGCCTGAACAGAGATAAAACAAAAAAAGAGATTTTAACCAAGTATCCCTGATGAACATCGATGCAAACAACCTCACTAAAATACTGGCAAACAAATCCAGCAGCACATCAAAAAGCTTACCACCATGATTAAGTGGGCTTCATCCCTGGGATGCAAGGCTGTTCAACATACACAAATCAATAAACGTAATCCAGCATATAAACAGAACCAAAGACAAAAACCACATGATTAATCTCAACAGATGTCAGAAAAGGCCTTGACAAAATTCAACAGCCCTTCATGCTAAAAATCCTCAATAAATTCGGTATTAGATGGAATATATCTCAAAATAATAAGAGCTATTTATGACTAAACCCACAGCCAATATCATACTGAAGGGGCAAAAACTGGAAGCATTCCCTTTGAAAACCTGCACAAGACAGGATGCCCTCTCCACCACTCCCTATTCAACATAGTGTTGGAAGTTCCTGGCTAGGGCAATCAGGCAAGAGAAAGAAAATCAAGGATGTCAGTAGGAAAAGAAGAAGTCAAATTGTCCCCTTGTTTGGCAGATGAACACGATTGTAATATTTAGAAACCCATTGTCTCATGCCCAAAATCTCCTTAAGCTGATAAGCAACTTCAGCAAAGTCTCAGCAAAATCAAAGTGGCAAAATCACAAGCATCTTATACACCAGTAACAGACAAACAGAGAGCCAAATCATAATGAACTCCCCATTCACAAATAGCTTCAAACAGAATAGAAATACCTAGGGAATCCAACTTACAAGGGATGTAAAGGATCTCTCAAGGAGAACTACAAACCACTGCTCAGTGAAATAAAAGAGGACACAAACAAATGAAGAACATAGCCATGTTCAGTGGATAGGAAGAATCAATATTGTGAAAATGGCCATACTGCCCAAGTAAGTTTAATAGATTCAAATGCCATCCCCATTAAGCTACCAATGAACTTTCTTCACAGAACTGGAAAAAACTACCCTTTAAAGTTCATATTGGAACAAAAAAGACGCTGCATTGCCAAGACAATCTTAAGCCAAAAGACAAAGCCTGGAGGCAATCACACTACCTGACTCAAACTGTACTACAAGGCTACCAAAAAAAAAGTAACCAAAACAGCATGGAACTGGTACCAAAACAGAGGATTTAAAAAAAATAGACAATGGAACCAGAACAGAGCCCTCAGAAATAATACCATACATCTATAGCCATCTGATCTTTTAACAAACCTAACAGAAACAAGAAAAGGGAAAGGATCCCATATTTAATAAATGGTGCATGGAAAATGGCTAGCCCATAAGTAGGAAAGGCTGAAACTAAGTCCTTGCCTTACTCCTTATATGAAAATTAATTCAAGATGGATGTGAGACTTAAATGTTAGAACCTAAAACCATAAAAACCCATAGAAGAAAGAACCTAGGAATACCATTCATGGACATAGGCATGGGCAAGGACTTCATGTCTAAAACACTCCAAAAGCAATGGCACAAAAGCCAAAATTGAGAAATGGGATCTAATTAAACTAAAGAAGCTTCTGCAAAAAAGAAACGTACCATAGAGTGAAGCAGGCAACCAACAGAAAGGGAGAAAATTTTTGCATATCTACTCATCGACAAAGGGCTAATATCCAGAATCTACAAAGAACTCAAAACAAATAATACAGAAAAAACAAACAACCATCAAAAAGTGGAAGAGATATGAACAGACATTTCTCCAAAAGAAGACATTCATACAGCCCAACAGACACATGAAAAATGCTCATCATCACTGCGCCATCAGAGAAATGCAAATTCAAAATGCAATGAGATCCATCCGTCACCTACCAGTCAGAATGGCCAATCAATTAAAAAGCAGGAACAGCAGGTGGCTGGAGATGAGTGGAGAATAAGGAACAACTTTTACGACTGTTGTGGGAGTGTCGAACTAGTTCTAAAACCATTGTGGAAAAACGAGTGTGGAGATTCCTCCAAGGATCTAGAATAGGAAAAATACCACATTTTACCCATCATCCCATTACTGGGATAGTACCCAAAGGATATAGGATTATAAGTCATGCTGCTATAAAGAACATGCACATGTGTGTTTACTGTGGCCACTATTCACAATAGCAAAGACTTGGAATCAACCCACATGTCCATCCAGTGACAGACTGATTAAAGAAAATGTGGCACCATATAACCCCATGGAAACTATGCAGCCATAAAAAGAGGATGGTTCGTGTCCTTTGTAGGACATGATGCAGCGTGGAAACCATCATTTCTCAGCAACATCGTAAGAACAGAAAACCAAATACCCCATGTTCTCACTCATAGGGGAATTGAACAATGAGATCACTTGAACACAGGAAGGGGAACATCACACACCGGGTGCCATTGTGGGGAGGTAGGGGGAGGGATAGCATTAGGAGATATACCTAATGTAAATGACAAGTTAATAGGTGCAGCACACCAACATGGCACATGTATACATATGTAACAAACCTGCACGTTGTGCACATGTACCCTAGAACTTAAAGTATAATAATAATAATAAAAAAGAACATTATGCTAAGTGAAATACAAAAGGACAAATATGATACCAATTATATGAGACATCTATGGTGGTTTTCAGGTAATAGAGGAGGGAGAATGGGAAGTTACCGTGTAATGGGTACAGACTTTCAGTGTGGGATAATAAAAAGAACTCTGTACATGGATGGTGGTAATGGAAGCACAACAATAGGAATGCCCTTAATCCACTGACCTATACACTTAAAATGGTTAAGATGGAAAATTTTATGTCATACATTTTTGATCAAATTTTGTAAACGCTTTTTAAAAAAACAGTGTGATGTTTAGTTAGTTTTACTATTATTTTTAAATTTTCTACAGACATTGTACCTCCTTATTGCCTGAACTCAAGGCTGTGCACACCCATACCCACCTACTGGTGTTCGCCTAGATTTGGATCAAGTTACTTAACTTCTTGGAGTCTCAGTTTTCTTACTTGCAAAGTAGAGATAATTTCTTCAAGGAATTATTGAAAGAATTAAATTACTGCCCTTGGCATATAGTAAATGCTTTGCAATGTTTTGTTGTTGTAGTCATACTTCAATGATTTTTAGGTGCCTTAATATCAATTAAACCAAAGAAGTGATTTTTTAAAAATTGGTTGAACTAGAAACTGGCATCATGATAAATGAATGATATTTTAGGAGAGAATTCTGACAGTATGTAATCAAGTGCAGTGTGTCATTTAGACCCACTATCTATTTCACTTTGGTGAACATTAGTTTTATGAGGACCCAGGCCCATCCCAAGGCTTCTACTAATCACCCAACCTCAAGCAAGCATCCTGCCCATCCTTGACATCAATAGGAGTCAGCCCTGTTGTTTTAAGATGCTTTCTTAGACTAAATAGCACCTGAGTGTCAAGGAACCTGGAGGGTACTGAGCCATAAAACCAGCAACCTGAACAACATCTTCTTGATCTGCCTCTAATCTCTTGACAAACGTTGGAGGTTGAAAGTAAGAGTGGAGAGGTATCAACAGTGTTTAATCTTTAAGCCTTCATCTCTGTAAAGTTATAAAGATAATTTTTACCATAATTTTTTAATGGAATCTATTAATTCTCAGAGGTAGCTCCTGCTTCTGCATCATGAAGGAAGTTGCACTTGTTCCCGCAGAAACAGGATATCATTGACCACATCTGACAAGACAACACAGCAAGGAAGTGGAGCACCTTTGGTAAGTGCACTAGATCAGCTACTGCTACAAAAGTTGAAAAAGAATAACAAGAAAGAATTTAAAAGCTGATATATATGTACAGAGCACACAACAAACAAAATAATTACTGCGGTTTTCAGTTCCAAAATGACTAGAAACTTAATATCCTTTTGATTTTAATATTCCTTGGTTGTAGGGAATAATTTTTTCTCACCCCAGCATAATAGGCAAGCTATTTAAAACATTAAATTCCATTATAAATGATGACTACTGATGGGGATCCTGGGATCCGGTTGTGGTCATTATCACCAGAATTTTATAGGAAAATTATTTTTTTCTAAAGAGAAATTTTTTTTTTTTAAATATTGAGACCTATTATTCAAAAGGAAGTAAAGACAAGTGATGTAAAGAGGATTAGATTCTTATTTGACACACTATAAATAAATAATCCACAGGGACTATGGGCAGAAGTTTTTGGACTGAAGGTCATTTTAGAAGGCTGCCATTTGAACGACAAAGTGGGGTTTTCAGCCCATCTCCACCAAAACACACATCATTTTCCTAAATCCTGGTGGAGGTGTAGGGGGGAATTTTTGAAGTGTAACTCAAGTTCGAATAGACAGAAATCATGTGATCTTAATTAGGTACAGGAGTCTTACTAACAAGAAGAAAGCGAAGGAAGAAAGGCAGGAAAGAAGAGTGGGGAGAGAGAAGGAGAGAAAGAAAGAGAGGGAGAGACATTGAGAGAGACCTAAACTACATTTTTAATCTTTTCTATTCAAATGTTGGTCCAAGAACCGCAGCATAGCATCACCCAGTGCTCGACAGAAGCCCAGGCTCTCAGCTATCCCCATCCCACACCCTCCAGCCAAGACCTGGGAGTCAGCGCCTGCATTTTCGCAAGCTCCCCAGGTGGTCTGTAGCAGACTGAAGTGCCAGTAGCACTGTCTTTCAGCACTATGCCAACGCCAGACAGTGGCAGGGACTCAACCACACTCTGCCCCACATAAGGAGGTTGACAGAACCCAGAGAGGGCCCAGGGATGGGCCCCTGGCCAGGCATTTGGGGAAACACAACAGGAGGCACAGCCCAGGGATCTGAGACTGTGCCCAGCGACCTGGCTGGAAAGCAATCCCAAATCTTTCCCACTCTGAGGACTCTGTGTGGTTAGAAATAATCTCTGGAAGCCAAAGGGCTAATTGACACATTCCCCGTGTGCCTGTCTGGCTATCAGGGACGCCTCTTTGTTGTGAATTCTGTCACTTCCTGTCACAAGAGGGCTTTGGAACTGAAGTTATTCTTGAGAGCATCAGGTAAAATTTTTGAATTAAAATAAAACCAGTTGGCCAGGCGCAGTGGCTCCCGCCTGTAATCCCAGTACTTTGGGAGGCCAAGGCGGGAGGATCACCTGAGGTCAGGAGTTTGAGACCACCTGGCGAAACCCCGTCTCTACTAAAAATACAAAAGTTAGCCGGCATGGCAGCTCGTGCCTGTAATCCCAGCTACTTGGGAGGCTGACGCAGGAGAATCGCTTGAATCCAGCAGGCGGAGGTTGCAGTGAGCCGAGATGGCGCCACTGCACTCCAGTCTGGCGACAGAGTGAGACTCCGTCTCAAAAATAAATAAATAAAACTAGTTGACAAAGGAAGCTGTGATGAAGTAATAGAGATTTTATAACAGGAAGGAGCACATGAGAGGGCTCCTGACTTCTTGAGATGCGACTGTCACCAAAGAATAGGCGGGACTTTATCAGAGGCAGAGCCCCTGCTGGCTACTCCAAGAGGCAGGTCTACCTCAAATCCTGAACTCACAAACCTACTAGTGAGTGCTGAGTACCTCCTCCAGCAGCCTCATACAGGGAGATGCCAGGAAGAACCAACAAGCCCTGCCCATCCTAGTGGACACAGCTATTATTCCGCTGGTAATCCATTTAGACCCCAAAAAAGGTAGTAGAGGACCGTGAAAAGAATGATTCTTCAGCAGTTGTATTCCCAGTCCAACACTCTGTTACAGCCAAGATAAATAAACCGAAGTTCTGCTGGACAAGAAACGATATCAGTACAACCTAAAATCATTTGCCAGAAAATAAGAAAATATAGAATCCTCCCTTTTCTGGAGGGTGGTCTTGAAGTCTCTCACCAGAAGAACGTATGCCCAGAACGGGGACAATGGAGCCCACTGAGCAATGCAAGTTGGGCTTTATTGTCCGAGTAACCACACCTGCGGAATGGGACATGCTTTGTTTGCCCTAACCCAAGGCCAGATTTTTTTTTTAGTTAGAAAAAAAAATGGTTTTAAGTAAGAATGTTATGCAAGGGATAGAGTGGCGGGAATCGTAGAGGAAGATCACGTCCAACAACCACAGTACACCACAAGTTCTTGGAACCTGCTGCTGCCTTCATATTTGGCACTAACCAGCCTATTGTCCTGTCTAGACAAGTGCTACAGGCTGAGTAAACAGGGAATTGCTGCATAAAGGCTCTATTCATCCAGAATGAAAAATGTGTCAATGTGCAGCCTTTTAGAGTCCAAGGGGGCCTTTGTACAGAGAAAAAACTATTTACAGTCACTTTGGTTTTCAATTAGTATTCACTTATTAATGTTACAAAATTTAAAACTCATCTGCCTTAAAGTGCAATTTACAAGGCATTTTATTTTATTTGAAATTCTAATAAAATATGAGTCACTTTCAGTTATTATTTTATTAATACCTGATTAACTTAAGCTGAACAGGCTAAATTCCTTTTAATAGCCATTACCATTTACAAAGTTAGTTAATTCCTCAAGTTCTTAGTCATTTTCATAAGTATTTTAACTATATTTGCAAATTTCATATATTTAAGTTTCTCTTCTAGGAGTTCAGATGCTTAAAGGGTAAACTAAACATTCCTTACAAACACTACAATTTTATAATCTAATAAATTAGACTATAGGTAGATAGATATTGATATAGATATATTAATGCACCACATAATGACCACATACACTAACGGTGGTCATCCCATAAGATTAAAATGGAGTTGAAAAATTCCTATTGCCTAGTATTATCCTAGCCATTGTAATGTCATAAGGCAACACATTACTCATGCATTCGTGGTAATGCTGGGGTAAACAAACCTACTGAGCTGCCAGTCCTATAAAAGTCTAACACATACAATTCTGTACAGTAGACAATACTTGATAATGATAATAAATAACTGTTAATGATTTACGTATTTACTATATTTTTACTGCTATTTTAGAGTGTGCTCCTTCTACTTAGAAAAATAAAAAACTTAACTGTAAAACAGCCTCGCGCAGGTCCTTCAGGAGGTATCCAGAAGTTGTTGTTATCACAGGAGGTGACAGTTCTATGTGTTATTGCCCCCAAAGACCTTCTAGTGGGACAAGATGTGAAGGTAGATGACCATGATATTGATGACCCTGACCCTATGTAGGCCTAGGCTAATGTGTGTGTTTGTTTCTTAGTTTTTAACAAAAAAGTTTAAAAAGTAAAATAAAATAAGTTTTAATTTTAAAAGCCTAAAGAATAAGAATATAAAGAAAGAAAATATTTTCATACAGCTGTACAATGTGTTTGGGTTTTAAGCTGTGTTATTATAAAAGAATAAAAAGTTAAAAACATTTAAAGGTTTTTAAAGTAAAAAAGTTACTGAATGGGACATGCTTTGTTTGCCCTAATCCAAGGCCAGATTTTAGTAAGCTAAAATTAATTTTTTATTGAAGAAGGAAAATTTTTAAAAATAAATGTAGG
This sequence comes from Rhinopithecus bieti, assembly GCF_001698545.2. Lineage (NCBI taxonomy): Eukaryota > Metazoa > Chordata > Mammalia > Primates > Cercopithecidae > Rhinopithecus > Rhinopithecus bieti. The sequence goes on from NW_016804965.1 coordinate 401,701, forward strand.
GTAGCCCAAGTGTATAGCATTTACAGAATCTACAGTAGTATACAGTAACATCCTATGCCTTCCCATTCACTCACAACTCACTCACTGACTCATCCAGAACAACTTCCAGTCCTGCAAGCTCCATTCATGGTAAGTGTCCTATACAAATGTACCATTGTTTATCTTTTATACCATATTTTAATTGTATCTTTTCTATGTTTAAACATGTTTAGATACACAAATACTTACCATTGTGTCATAATTGACTCCAGTATTCAGTACAGTAATGTGCTGTATAGGCTTGTAGCCTAGGAGCAACAGGCCATACCATCTAGCCTAGGTGTGTAGTAGGCTCTGCCATCTAGGTTTGTGTAAGTACACTCAATGATGTTCGCACAATGATGACATCACCTAACAATGCATTTCTCAGAAAATATCTCCCTTGTTAGTTCAACCATTGTGGAAGACAGTGTGGTGATTCCTCAAGAATCTAGAACCAGAAATACTATTTGACCCAGGAATCCCATTACTGGATATATAGCCAACGGATTATAAATCATTCTACTATAAAGACACATGCACACGTGTGTTTATTGCAGAACTATTTACAATAGCAAAGACTTGGAACCAATCCAAATACCCATCAATGATAGACTGGATAAAAAAAATGTGGCACATATACACCGTGGAATACTATGAAGTCATAAAAAAGAATGAGTTCATGTCCTTTGCAGGGACATGGATGAAGCTGGAAACCATCATTCTCAGCAAACTAACACAGGAACAGAAAACCAAACACTGTGTTCTCACTCATAAATGGGAGCTGAACAAGGAAAACACAGGGAGGGGAACATCACACACTGGGGTCTATCAGGGGTGGGAAGAAAAGGGAGGGAGAGCATTAGGACAAATACCTAATGCATATGTAGCTTAAAACCTAAATGAGGGGTTGACAGGTGCAGCAAACCACCATAGCACATGTGTATCTATGTAATAAACCTGCACGTTCTGCACTTGTATCCCAGAACTTAAAGTATAATAAAATAAACTTAAAAGAAAAAAGAAAATATCCCCATTATTAAAAGCTATTCATAATATTAGCCAAATTCTTATGCCTATCAACTTAGAATTATGTCTGAAATTAGTAATGTAGGTAAAACCAAAATCACAGAGGTAATCTGTCAGCTTCTCCTTAAGGATTATACTTTAAATAACAAGTATAGGAGATTACCCCCAATGCTTACCTATTCTTGAACTTTACACAAAAATATTATTTGTGGGTTGGTTATTTTATTATATTTAAATTTATCTAAAACTCCATATAGTTGAGAAGACACCATTCTGGACAGAGGTGGAGTTGTAACATCCCAGGCAATTAATGAGATTGTGCTGACCGTGACTATGACCACGAGATGGTTGATTATCAATTACATATTCAAGGCAGGATGCAAGCCCTAAGCATACATGCTTACAAAGGGAACAGCTGTGGCAAGAGACAATCTAAGACTGCATTTTTCAGATGGGCTCAGTTTTATAATACTTATTCCCTGGGTTTGTTTCACCTTCACCTTATTTTTTTCGCAGTTATAGCTTGATTTTTGTGGATGGAATTCTACAAACCACCTTTTCCCTCCCTTCTTAACCCTGGTGGAATTAAACTAATCCCTTTATTGCATGATGAGTCTGCATTCTTTTTAGATGTTTCTCAGACCACAGCTCTCAAGCCCTCTGAATGTCATCCCTTGGATCGTGAATTCCTCTCAAATTCTCCACGGGGCTCTGTGACCCCAATTCTAAAAGCCATACTTATGACAACATGTTACACCAACCCATTAATACACTCTAAATAAAACCTCAGAATACCTGCAGGCAGATCACTAGAGAGGTTAAGAACACAAATCTGCACCATATACCAGCTCTGTGGCCTTGAGCTGTGTGGCGTAAGGAATGCCAACCCTAAATGTTTAAGCCTATGTTCCTCAGGTTTTCTGTTACTGGTTTCTAGACACAATTCTAGTTTAAACAGGCAAGTTACTTAGTCTATGCCTCAATTTCCTCATGTATGAAATAGATATAATAATGGTCTCTACCTCATTAGATTGCAAAGATTCATCTCAAATAATAAGAGAAGAATCTAGTACATTGTAAATACTCAAGGATGCCTACCATTGTCATGGTGATCACCAGCATCATGACAGGCACAAGACTGAGGATGACAAGTGTGGAAAGGATATGCAGTATAATTATGCTCACCTACTGCCAAAAGTAGACCAAATACAGGTCTCCACTATTTAATTCATACAAATATACCAGTTGTCATAACTAATGTAATTAAAATGTATTCGTTCTTCTACCAGAACGTTAGTGAATTGTGTAAACTTTGCTCAAATGTTGCTATTTTCCCAAAACTGCTGTAGTCTTCTGGGAGGGTGTGTCAGTACACAGATGCTGGAAGTTTGCACATACTAAAGGAGTGTATTTCATTTTCATTTTATTTTTCATTATATTAATACATATATGGTAAAGAAAATGTGTAAAAGAAGTAAGAGATTAATTGTTAAGACTTTGCTTATTTTCTTTCTGTTTTTTCTCTTTTAATACATAAAATGCATATATCAAAAACTCATACATATGTGACATACAAAATTGGGACACAATGAAATATTTTTCAATTGTACTTTTGTCAGTTGTTATATGGCCATTCTCTCATGTCAGTTGTTGTTTTGACCATTCTCACATGAAAAGATACTCTATATCCTTAGCCATCAGGGAAATGCAAGTCACAGTCACAATATGATACCATTTCGTAGTCACTAGGATGGCTATAACAAAAAAAATACAGGTAGCAAGTGTTGGCAAGGATGTGGAAAAATGGAAATATCTGTACACTGGTAGTGGGAATGTAAAATAGTGCAACCACTTTGGAAAACAGTCTGACAATTCCTTAATGTTTAAACAGAATTACCATATGCCCCAACTGTTCAGCTTCTACATATATACCCAAGAGAATTGAAAGCATGTCTGCATGAAACTCTGACATGAATGTTCATAGCAGCATTATTGATTGTAGCCCAAAAAGTGGAAACTATCCAAATGTCCATAAGCTGATAAATGGATAAACTAAAAGTGGTCTATCTATACAGCGAAATATGATTCAGTTTCTGCAATTTGGCATAAAAGTCACAGCTGCTTCCTTTTAAAGATATTTCCAATTCCTTCTTCTCACAAGAAGAACAAGAAACAGAAACTTACATTCCATCTCTGATGAATCTAGGAAACATCTGTAACCCCCAAACCACACTATATTGGGGGGAAATTGGATGGAGGAATGGTAAATGACTTAGCAGAACAGAGGTAGGTCAAATCTAAGTGCCTGCAGAGGTGATGGCAGCCAGAAGCAAGCCGATCAACCCATAGGATCCCAGAGTGGCTCAGAAAGTGGAGACATCAGCACTGTACAAAGTAAGGGTAAGTAGATATCAATAACCAGGAGATTATCTCAAAATCTGTAAAAGGAAAAATTGAGTCTCATATCCTCATTCTCATTTCTCTTAGCCTGGTGACCACCCCTCTGGAAAAATTTGAACCAGAGAGGATATTAACAAAGGGAACAGAGACATGAAGTGCTAGAGTGAAAACAGGATTTTAGGTGAAAGCCTGAATACTAAAGCTCAAGAACCCTGCCAGCCCCCTTCCTCTGTCCAGCTCAAAACATGAGTGGCCAAGTTTATATTTTCCAGCAGGGGACTGAAAGATTTGAAACTGACCACACACACCAAAGTCTTTTAGCTATTGACATATGAGATCCACAGTGAGAAAGCAGGCTGGCCACCCCTCTACAGCAGAATTTCTCAGCCTGAGCACGGTTGATGTTTTCGACCAGATAATTCTTTGTTGTTGGGGGCTCTCCTGTGCCTTGTAGGATGTGTAGTGGCATCCTTGACCTCTGCCCATTAGATACCAGTAGTATTCTTTGCCCAGTAATGACAGTCAAAGATGCCTGGGGTGCGGACACCAGGCACAAAATTACCTTTAGTTGAGAACCACCATCCTACCATAAAGCTCATCAGTATGCCAGCCCTCCACAAGGAGTTTCTAATAGCTTTATAGCATATCATCAGTTCTTTGAGCATAGTCTGTGACACAAAAGACAGAGACCAAAACAAAAATAAACTGTAACTAATATCCTCAGACAAATTAAAAAATATTTTGCATATTCAAACAAAACTGTATTCTATGCAATAGAAACAGAGAAAAGAAAATATTTATTTATTTATTTATTTATTTATTTATTTATTTATTTTTTCTGGAGATGGAGTCTTGCTCTGTCACCCAGGCTGGAGTGCAGTGGAGCCATCTCAGTTCGCTGCAACCTCCGCCTCCTGGGTTTAAGCGATTCTCCTGCCTCAGCCGCCTGGGTTGCTGGGGTTACAGACACCTGCCACCACACCCGGCGAGTTTTTGTATTTTTAGTAGAGACAGGGTTTCCCCTTGTTGACTAGGGTTGTCTCAAACTCATGACCTTGGATCTGCCTGCCTTGTCCTCCCAGAGTGCTGGAACTGCAGGGGAGCGCCACTGTGCCTGGCCCGAAAATACTCTTAAAAATAAAAGTATCAAAATAATTTTAAAAATTCAACAGAAGGGTGAGAAAAAAAATGAAACAAATCTCACCAAAAGTAAAACAAGACAAAGATTGAACATAAAACATGAAAGTATTAGAGTACCAGCCCTAAAAGATTGACATCTAACCAATAAGGTTTCTAGGAGGAAAAGGGGAAAATAAAGGGGAAAAGTTATCAAATACTTCAAAAACATTGTCCAAAACTGAAGAACATGCCTAGTAAAATAGATTTTTGAAAAAAATACACATATCAAGTTCATTTTATCAAAGTTTAGGAGAAAAAAGGATTCTAAAACCCTCCAGAGAGGAAAAGCAGAAATACACAAAAGACTGGGAATCAGAATGACATTAAGCTTTTCCATAGCAACATTAAAACCAAGGAGACAATGGATAAATGCATTCAAAACTCTTCAGGTAAATAATTTGTATCCAGCATTTCTATTTGTCAATCAAGATATTTAGGATAAGTACGGAATAGTAAAATCAACCACAGAGTGGCCATTGTTAAAAGGAAAACCTGGCTGGGCTTGGTGGGTCACACCTGTAATCCCAGAACTTTGGGAGGCTGAGGAGGGCAGATCACAAGGTCAGGAGTTTGAGACCAGCCTGACCAACATGGTGAAACCCTGTCTTTACTAAGAATACAAAAATTAGCCGGGCATGGTGGCCCGGGCCTATAATCCCAACTACTCAGGAGGCTGAGGAAGGAGAATCGCTTGAACCCTGGAGGTGGAGGTTGCAGTGAGCCGAGATAGTGCCACTGCACTCCAGCCTGGGTGACAGGGCAAGATTCCATCTCAAAAAAAAAAAAAGGAAAACCTTAGACAAGTTTTCTTTTTGTTTGTTTTTCTTTTTTGACAGAGTCTCACTCTGTCACCTAGGCTGGAGGGCAGTGGTGCGATCTCAGCTCACTGCAACCTCCACTTCCTTGGTTCAAGCGATTCTTGTGCCTCGGTCCCCAAGTAGCTAGGAATACAGGTGCGTGCCACCATGCCCAGCTAATTTTTATATTTTATATGGGTTTCCACCACGTTGGTCAGTCTGGCCTCAAACTCCTGGTCTCAAGTGATCTGCCCACCTCAGCCTCCCGAAGTGCTGGGATTACAGGCGTGAGCCACCAAGCCCGGCTGTACTTGGCCTTATTCAACCACCAGTGGTTGAAGCTCAGCTGCTGTAATTGACTGAGACAGTTGTCTGTCACAAGAGTATACTCCTAAGTTAGACTTTCAGTTAGTTTAAGTAATAAACTAGGTTGCAGTTCATTACATAAGGACTAGAGTATGGAGGCATCCTTGGGCCAAATTTAGCTTCGTTTAACACCATGTATTCAAAGAAAACTAAGAAAATTAAGAAAAGTTCTAACAACTGCAGGAAAAATGGGAAAGGAAAGGTAATCACAGTACATTTTTTGGTTCTACATTGAATAATATTTTCATAGTCAAAACAGGAAACACTGAATATAGAACAGGCAAAAATATGCTATATAATATCAAGAGGGTGAAGGGAGGAGAGAAAAAGAGTGTAAGAGAGATAAAAATCCTCATTTGTCATAAAAAATGACAGCAAAATTCCATTTCTGATAATATGGTGGCTGTATGCTGAAAACAGTGGACAGTCCTGGATAAAAGATAAAGCATCTTTGTAAGAGCATTAAATAACTGATAAGGAAGAAAAGAGTTATCAGGTGGGGTGCGGTGGCTCACACCTGTAATCCCAGCACTTTGGGAGGCTGAGGCATGTGGATCACCTGAGGTCGGAAGTTCAAGACTGGCCTGGCCAACATGGTGAAACCCCGTCTCTACTAAGTATAGAAAAATTAGCTGGTCATGGTGGCATGCACCTTAATCCCAGCTACTCAGGAGGCTGAGGCAGGAGAATTGCTTGAACCCAGGAGACAGAGGTTGCAGTGAGCCAAGATTGCACCACTGCACTCCAGCCTGGGCAACAGAGCAAGATTCCATCTCAAAAAAAAAAAAGTTCTCAGGCCAATGACACTGGAACTCAAGAGACAAGTGGAGCTGCTCACTTTTGCTGTGAGGGTCTTTGCTGAACTTGATGAGCTGGACCTTCAGTTTTCAAGGACTTAGGGTGTAGGGATGAAGAGCTAAAGCCCAGGTTCTAGCCAAGGTAAGTCCAATTGGCATTCCTTCTCCATAAATCTGGGACATCAAAAAGCTATACCCTCAGAATAACGGTAAAGTAGAAATAAACCTGCATTCTCTTTTTCCAGGGACTGCAAAGAGAATCATTTATTTTGAATCTCAACAATGAACAGAATGAGTGTATTCTTTAGATCCCAGCAGGAAACTGCACAACTCAACAAGGGAATTGAACAGAGTTTAATAAGAAGCCTATTTATAAAGGTATGGTCAGGGTTTAGGGAATCCAACAAAAGATGGGGCAGAATCATGGTGCTGGCTATGTGTAAACGCATCGTTGCCAGAATCCAGAGAAAGCAAACTACTTGAAGAGGGCTGCCTGAGAACACAGCCAATCTACAGCCACCATCAAGGAGAAAGCTGGGGGCTCCACTTTCTTCCTACACTCTCATGTCCTGTAGGTACCTCTGTGTTCCACATTGTGCACTTTTGAAAGCAGGATCAGACTTCCGGTGAAGCTGGGTAAAGACCAACTACTGTGAACCCGGACAGGAGCCAATTCTCACGCACAGCCAAGAAGCCCCCACACAGAAGGTTTCATTGAAGGCTGCTGCCTCCTGGGTCCAGAATCAGATTCAGTACACACTTGACTTCAGATTTTGTGATTTCCTTTAGGAAGTTCCTACCTGAGACATGCTTCTAACATGCAGCTGTTTTGTAAAGAAGAGATCATTGACATCTTGAAACTAAAAATTGATCCACTCTGGTTTTCAGTTTTGTCCTCTTACCTAGAATTTCTTTACTCATGTGCTACTAGGCAGTTATCTCATTAAAAATAGTCATTAGTTATAATCATTATACCTTTATAACATACAATATATAAAGTCATCTGAAGATATTTTGAACGATTGGTATTTTTTCCACTAAGGGAAAAGGAGGATAATTTCCTCCATTCTTTACCTGTATTTTACCTCTCTCATCTGTTTTCCTAACCTGGACTCTCTCTGTAGTCCTGATAGCCAACTGAATTTCTAAACATAAACAAGTCCCTGTAACAAGTGTTCCACTAATAATCAAATACATAAGGCAATTTGATATTTGCATTTATGAAAATGAAGTTAGGTTTGTACACCCTACACAAAAGAATTCCAGATAAATTAAATGAACACAGAATAACTTCATAATCCTAAAATGGGAGAGGCATTCCTGAATAAGATGGGTGGGGGTGGGGCGAACCCAGAATCCATGGTTTTTTTTCCATGTGCCATGTAAATTGTATCCACCAGGCATTATTGGCAGAGTGCCTGGGGTTGGGACATTTCTCTTTTTTTTTTTTTTTTTTTGAGACAAAGTCTCGCTGTAACACCCAGGCTAGAGTGCAATGGCACGATCACAGCTCACTGCAACCTCCGCCTCCCAGGTTCAAGCAATTATCCTGCCCCAGCCTCCCAAGTAGCTGGGACTACAGGCATCCACCACTATGCCCAGCTAATTTTTGTATTTTTAGTAGAGACGGGGTTCCACTGTATTGGCCAGGCTGGTCTCGAAGGGGTTGGGACATTTCTAAGGGCCTATGAGCTGTTTCACACATAAAATAAAATAATACTGCCTCCAATTTTTTAAAATTTTAAATTTTGTGGGTACATAATAGACATATATATTTATAGGGTACATGAGATGCTTTTGATACAAGCATGCAATATGTAATAATTACATCATGGTTAAAAATGGGATATCCATCCCCTCAAACATTTATCCTTTCTGTTACAAACATCCAATTATATTATTTTAGTTATTTTTAAATGTACGACTAAATTATTATTGACTATAGTTACCCTGTTATACTATCAAATACTAGGTCCTGACTGGGCACAGTGGCTCACACCTGCAATCCCAGCACTTTGGGAGGCCGAGGTAAGTGGATCACCTGAGGTCAGGAGTCTGAGACCAGCCTGGTCAACATGGAGAAACCCCATCTCTACTAAAAATACAAAAATTAGCTGAGTGTGGTGGCAGGTGCCTGTAATTCTGCTACTTGGGAGGCTGAGTCAGGAGAATCACTTGAACTCGGGAGGTGGATGTTGCAGTAAGCTGAGATCGTGCCACTGCACTCCAGCCTGGGCAACAGAGTGAGACTCTATCTCAAAGGAAAAAAACATTCGGTCCTACTCATTCTTTCTATTTTTCTGTACCCATTAACCATCCCCACTTCCTCCCCACCTCACCTCCAATACCTTTCCTAGCCTCTGGTAACCATTCTTCTACTCTCTAGCTCCAGGGATTCAATTGTTTTCATTTTTAGCTCCCCAAAATAGGTGAGAACATGCAATGTCTGTCTGTCTGTGCCTGGCTGATTTCACTTAACATAATGACCTCCAGTTCAATCCATGTTGTTGCAAATGACAGGATTGCATTCTTTTTAATGGTTGAATAGTACTTCATTGTGTATATGTACCAATTTTCTTTTCCATTCATCTCTTCATGGACGTTTAGGTTGCTTCCAAATCTTGGCTATTGTGAAAAGTGCTGAAACAAACGTGGGAGCCCAGGTATCTCTTTGACATACTGATTTCCTTCATTTTGAGTACAGACCCAGCAGTGAGATTCTGGGTTGTATGGTAGCTCTATTTTTAATTTCTTGAGGAACCTCCAAACTGTTCTTTGAAGTGATTGTACTAATTTACTCTCCCACCAACAGTGTATGAGGATTCTCTGTTCTCCACATTCTGGCCACCATTTGTTATTGCCTGTCTTTTGGATATAAGCCATTTTAACTGGGGTGAGATGATATCTCATTGTAGTTTTGATTTGCATTTCTCTGATAATCAATGATTTTGAACACCTTTTCATATGCCTGTTTGCCATTTGTATGCCTCCTTTTGAGAAATGTCTATTCAGATCTTCTGCCAATTTTATTTTATTTTATTTTATTTTATTTTATTTTTTGAGGGAGAGTCTTGCTCTGTCACTCAGACTGGAGTGCAGGGGTATGATTTCGGCTCACTGCAACCTCCCCCTCCTAGGTTCAGGCAATTCTAATGTATCAGCCTCCCGAGTAGCTGAGATTACAGGTGTGCACCACCATGACTGGCAATGTTTGTATTTTTAGTAGAGATGGGGTTTCGTTATGTTGGCCAGGCCGGTCTTGACCTCCTGGCCTCAAGTGATCTGCCCACCTCAGCCTCCCAAAGTGCTGAGATTACAGGCATGAGCCACCACACCCAGCCTCTATTTTTAATTGGATTATTAGATATTTTTCCCATTGAGTTGTTTGAGTTCCTTATATATTCTGGTTATTAATCTCTTATCAGATTAGTAGTTTCTTTTCATTTTTCTTTTAATTTAAAATTTTTTTTTTTTTGAGATGGAGTCTCACTCTGTCGCCCAGGCTGGAGTGCAGTGGCAAGATCTTGGCTCACTGCAAGCTCCACCTCCTGAGTTCACGCCATTCTCCTACCTCAGTCTCCCAAGTAGCTGGGACTACAGGTGCCTGCCACCACACCTGGCTAATTTTTTTGTGTGTATTTTTTAGTAGAGACTCGGTTTCACTGTGTTAGCCAGGATGGTCTCAATCTCCCGACCTCGTGATCCACCCGCCTCGGCCTCCCAAAGGGCTGGGATTACAGGCGTGAGTCACCATGCTTGGCCCAGATGGGTAGTTTCAAATATATTCTCCCATTCTGTGGGTTGTCTCTTCACTTTGTTGATTGTTTCCTTTGTGTGTGAAGCTTTTTAACTTGATGTGATCTTATTTGTCCATTTTTGGTTTGGTTGCCTGTGCTTGTGGGGTATTACTCAAGAAACCTTTGCCTAGACCAGTGTCTCAGAGAGTTCACCCTGTGTTTTCTTGTAGTAGTTTCATGGTTGAGGTCTTCAATTTAAAGCCTTAATCCATTTTGATTTTATTTTTGTATGTGATGAGAAATAGGGGTCTAGATTCATTCTTCTGCATATGGATATTCAGTTTTCCCAGCAAAATTTAATGAAGAGACTGATTTTCTCCCAATATGTGTTCTTGGCACTTTTATTAAAAATGAGTTCACTGTAGATATATATATTTGTTTCTGGGTTCTCTATTCTATTCCATTGATCTATGTGTCTGTTTTTATGTCAATATCGTACTGTTTTGGTTACTATAGATAGCTCTGTAGTATAATTTGAAGTCAGGCAATGTGATTTCTCTTTATATTCTTTTTGGTCAAAATAGCTTTGGCTATTCTGCATCTTTTGTTCCTCTATATAAATTTTAGGATTATTTTTTCTATCTCTGTGAAGAATGTCATTAGTATTTTGATAGGGGTTGCATTGAATCTGTAGATTGCTTTGGGTCACGTGGACATTTTAAAAATATTGATTCTTCCAATCCACAAAGATGACATTGCTTTCCATTTTTTGGTGTTCTCTTCAATTCCTTTCTTTAGTGTTTTATAGCTTTCACTATAGAGTTTTTTCTCTTACTTGTTTAATTCCTAGTTATTTAATTTTACTTGTGGATATTGTAAATGGGACTACATTTTTTTTTCCAGATAGTTCACTGTTGGCATATAGAAACACTGCTGGATTTTGTAGGTTGATTTTTGTATTCTGCAACTTTACTGAATTTGTTTTCAGTTCTAATAGTTTTTTGGTGGAGTCTTTAGGTTTTTCCAATATAAGATTGTATCATCTGCAAACAAAAATAATTTAACTTCTTCTCTTCAAATTTGGATGCTCTTTATTTCTTTCTCTTTGTTGATTGCTCCAGCCAGGACCTCTAGTACTATGTTGAATAACAGTGGTGAAAGTGGGCATCCTTCTCATGTTCCAGATCTTAGAGGAAAGGTTTTCAGGTTTTCTCCGTTCAGTATGATACTAGCTGTGTCTGTTACATATAGCTATGATTATGTTGAGGTATGTTCCTTCTAAACCCAGATTTTAAGAGTTTTATCGAGAAGTGATGTTGAATTTTATCAAATGTCTTTTCAGTATCAATTAAAATGATTATATGATTTTTTGTCCTTCATTCTGTTGATATGATGTATCACATTTATTGATTTGTGTATATTGAACCATCCTTGCATCTCTGGGATAAATCTCACTTGATTATGATGAATCATCTTTCTAATGCATTGTTGAATTCAGTTTGCTAGTATTTTGTTGAGGATTTTTGCATCAATATTCATCAGAGATACTGGACTATAATTTTCTTTTTTAGATTTGTCTTTGTCTGGTATTGGTATCAGCATCATACTGGCCTCACATAATGAGTTTAGAAGTATTCCCTCATCCTCTATTTTTTAAAATAATTTGAGTAGAATTGGTATTATTTAAATGTTTGGTAGAATTCAGAAGTGATGCTATTGAGTCTCAAGCTTTCCTTTACTAGAAGATTTTTATTATGGCTTCAATCTCATTACTCGTTACTGATCTGATCAGATTTTGGTTTTCTTCATGGTTCAATTTTGATAGGTCATATATGTCTAGAAATGTATTCATTTCCTCTGGATTTTCCAAGTTATTGGCACATAGTTGCTCGTAATAGCTACTAATGATCCTTTGAATTTTTGTGGTATCCATTGTAATGTTTCATTTTTCATCTCTGATATTATCTGAGTTTTCTCTCTTTTTTATTTAGTCTGGTTAACATTTTGTCAATTTTGTTTATTTATTCAAATAACCAATTTTTTGTTTCCTTGATCTTTTGCATTGCCTTCTTCATTTCAATTTTATTTATTTGTGCTCTGATCTTTATTATTTCTTTTCTTCTACTAATTTTGGGTTTGGGTTGTTCTTGCTTTTCTAGTTCTTTAAGATGCAACATCAAGTTGCTTATTTGAAATTTTTCTTCTTTTTTGATATAGGCACTTTTAGATACAAACTGCCCTCTTAGTACTGCCTTTGCTGTGTCACATAGATTTGGTATGTTGTGTTTTCATTATCTTTTGTTTCAAGACATTTTTCGATTTCTTTCTTAATTTCTTCATTGACCCACTGGTCATTCAGGAGCATATTGTTTAATTTCCATGTGTTTGTATAGTTTCCTAAATTATTTTTGTTATTGATTTCTAGTTTTATTCAGTTGTGGTTAGAGAAGATGCTTGATACTATTTCAGGGTTTTTTGTTTGTTTGTTTGTTTTTTTAATGTTTTAAGGCTTGTTTTGTGACCTAACTTATATGGTCTATCCTTGAGAATGATCCATGTGCTGAGGAGAAGAATGTGTATTCTGCAGCCATTGGGTAAAATGTTCTGTAAGTATCTATTAGGTCCATTTGTTCTATGGTATAGATTAAATCTAATGTTTCTTTGTTGATTTTCTGTCTGGATAATCTGCCCAATGCTGAGAGTGGGGTGTTGAAGTCTCCAGTTACTATTATATTGGGACCTATTTCTCTCTTTAGTTCTATGTATATCTGGCAGCTCCAGTGTTGTGTGCATATATTTATAATTGTTATATCCTCTTACAGAATTAACTCCTTTATCGTTATATAATGACCTTCTTTGTTTCTTCTTGCAGTTTTTGACTTGAAATCTATTTTGTTTGATATAAGTATCCTGCTGTTTTTTGGTTTCCATTAGCAAAGAATATCTTTTTCCATCCCTTTATTTTCAACCTGTATGTATCTTTGTAGATAAAGTGTGTTTCTTATATACATCAGATCACTGGGTCTCTCTTTTTTTTTTTAATTAATTCAGCCACTTTATATCTTTTGATTGTAGAGTTTAGCCCATTTACATTTAATGTAATTATTGGTAAGTAAGGACTTACTTGTGCCATTTTGATATTTGTTTTCTGGTTATTTTGTAGTCATCTTTCTTGTCTTCCTCTTAGCAAAAGTGATTTTCTTTGGCAATGTGATTTAATTTCTTGCTTTTATTTTTTGTGTATCCATTGTATGTTTTTAAATTTGAGTTTACCATGAGGCTTGCAAATAATACCTTATAACCCATTATTTTTAACTGATGAAAACTTAACACTGATTGCATAAACAAACAAGCAAAGGGAAAACTAATAAAAACTCTACACTTTGTTCCCCTGCTTTTTAACTTTTTTTGTTTGTCTTTATATCTTATTATATTGTTTATGTCTTGAAAAGTTGCTGTAATTATTATTTGTGATTGGTTTANT
>NW_016804965.1:415964-456044 GCF_001698545.2 Rhinopithecus bieti
TATATATATATATGAGTAGTTTGCACACCACAATTACTGTGTTATAATATTCCTTGTTTTTCTGTGTGCTTACTATTTCCAGTGAGTTTTGAGCCTTCAGATGATTTTTTATTGCTCATTAATGTTCCTTTCTTTCAGATAGAGGAACTCCCTTTAGCATTTCCTGTAGGACAGGTCTGGCATTGATGAAATTCCTCAGCCTTTGTCTGGGAAAGTCTTTATCTGTCTTTTTCATGTTTGAAGGATAATTTCACTAGATATACTATTTTAGGGTGGAAGTTTTCTTCCTTCAACACTTTAAATATGTCATGCCACTCTCTCTTGGCCTGTAGGGTTTTCCCTGAAGTCTGCTGTCAGAATTATTAGAGCTCCATTATGTATCATTTGTTTCTTTTCTCCTGCTGCTTTTAGGATCCTTTCTTTATTTCTTTTTTTTTTTTTTTTTTCCAGAAAGTCTTGCTCTGTTGCCCAGGCTGAAGTGCAATGGCATGATATTGGCTCACTGCAGCCTCCACCTCCCGAGCTCAAGCAATTCTCATGCCTCAGCCCCCCAAGTAGCTGGGATTACAGGCACATGCCATGATGCCTGACAAGTTTTTTGTATTTTTAGTAGAGACAGGGTTTTGCTATGTTGGCGAGACTGGTCTCAAACTCCTAGCCTCAAGTGACCCACCTGCCTTAGCCTCCCAAAGTTCTGGGATTATAGGCATGGGCCACCACACCCAGCCCCTTTTGTTGTCCTTGACTTTGGGGAGTTTGATTATTAAATGCCTGATGTAGTCTTCTTTGGATTAAATCTGCTTGGTGTTCTATAACCTTCTTGTAGTAGAATATTGATATCTTTCTCTAGGTTTGGGAAGTTCTCTAATATTACCCTTTTGAATAAACTTTCTACCCCTATCTCTTTCTCTATCTCCTCTTTAAGATCAATACTTCTTAGATTTGCCCTCTTGAGGCTATTTTCTAGATGTTGTAGGCATGCTTCATTCTTTATTCTTTTTGCTTTCACCTCCTCTGAGTGTATTTTCAAATAGTCTGTTTTCAAGCTCACTAATTCTTTCTTCAGCTTTGTCAGTTCTGTTATTAAGAGACTCATGCATTATTCAGCATGTAAACTGCATTTTTCAACTTGTAGAGTTTCTGCTTGATTCCTTTTGATTATTTCAATCTCTGTTAAATGTATCTGATATAATTTTTTTTTTTTTTTTTTTTTTGAGACAGAGTCTCATTCTATCACCCAGGCTAGAGTGCAGTGGCATAATCTCAGCTCACTGCAACCTCTGCCTCCTGGGTTCAAGTGATTCTTGTGCCTCAGGCTCCTAAGTGGCTGAGACTACAGGTGTGCACTACCACGCCTGGCTAATTTTTGTATTTTTAGTAGAGATGGGGTTTCACCATGTTGCCCAGGCTGGTCTTGAACTCCTGACCTCAAGTGATCCTCCCACCTTGGCCTCTCAAAGTGCTGAAATCACAGGAATCTGATAGAATCCTGAATTTTTTCTCTGTGTTATCTTGAATTTCTTTCAGTTTCCTCGAAACAGCTGTTTTGAATTCTCTCTTTGAAAGATCACAGATCTCTGTTCTTCCAGAATTCATCCCTGGTACTTTGTTTAGTTCATTTGGTGAGATCATGTTTTTCTGGATGGTTTTGATGCTTGTGGATGTTTGTCAGTGTCTGGGCATTGAAGAGTTAGATATTATTGCAATCTGGGCTTGTTTGTGCCCATCCTTCTTGGGAAGGCTTTCCAGGTATTAGAAGGGACTTGGGCCCCAAGCCCAGTAATGCTATGATTCTTGCACACTCATAAAGGTACTACCTTGGTGGTCCCGAATAAGATCCAGAAGAATTCTCTGGATTATCAGGTGGAGACTCTTGCTCTCTTCACTTACTTTCTCCCAACAAATAGATTATCTCTCTGTGTACTGAGCCACTTGGAGCTGGGGATGGTGTGACACAAGCACCCCTGTGGCCACCACTGGGACTGTCCTGGGTCAGACCTGAAGCCAGCACAGCACTGGGTCTCACCCAAGGCCCACTGTAACCACTACCTGGTTACCACTTATGTTCACTCAAGGCCCTATGGAATCAGCATGTAACAAAGCTAGCCAGGTTTATGTCCTTTTCAGGGTGGCAAGTTCCCCCAGACCCCAGGTGGATCCAGAGATATTGTCTGGAAGCCAGGGATTGGAGCTAAAAACCTTAAAATTTTACCTGGTATTTTATTCTACTATGGCTAATGTGGCACTCAAGCCACAAGACAAAATCATTCCCACTCTTCCCTCCCTTTTCCATAGGTAGAGGATCCTCTCCCCATGGCACCACCACCACCAGTCCATGATGGAGAGTTCTGCCAGGCCACTGCCAATGTTCAATTAAGGCCCAAAGGCTCTTCAGTCAACTTTTGGTGAATGATGCCACGTCTGGAACTTATCCTACAAGGCAGTGGGCTCCCTTCTTGTTCCTCACAGGCCCAGAAATGCTGTCTAAGAGCCTAGGGCTGGACTCAGGGGCTCTAAGAACCCACTTGGTGCTCTCCCACCATGTGGCCAAGCTGTTACCTATAACCAGCATGTCTCAGGGTCTCACCCAGGGTTCACAGTGTACTACCTGGGTGTCGCTGTTAGTTATTCAGGGCCTAAGGTTTCTTTAGTCAGTAGCTGATGGATCCTGCCAGGACAGGTTCCTTCCCTTCAAGGCAGTGATTCCCTTCTTTCCCAGGGTGTGTCTAGAAATGTCATCCAGGAGCTAGGGCCTGGGATGGGGGCCTCAAGACTCGGCCTGGTGCCCTATTCTACTGTGGCTGAGCTGGTATCCAAGATGCAAGACCAAATTCCTTTTTACTTTTCTCTCTCCTCTCTTCAAGCAAAAGAAAGGTGTCACTTTCATTGTTGCAAGCTGCATTGCCTGGTATTCGGGGAGGGGTAGCACAAGCACTCCCTAACCAAACTGTCTGATATCTCACTAGGTCATGTGCCACCCCAGTCCATTGGCTCTAAGCCCAGCCTAGCACTTGGTTGCCTAAAGACTTGAAGTCCTTGTGTCCTAGACTGCCTTTCCAAGTTCACTTAGAACCCCAGAGCCCTTTAGCTCATGGTGGCAAGGCTTGCCCAGAAACACAAGTTCTGACTGCTGGGATGGGCACTTTTCCTCTGGTTAGTTCTGGTCAAAATGCTCCCTCCATGGGTGAGTGCCGACTGAGTTCAGCACAGTTTTGCTTTCCTCTGCCACAGGCAGCACTGAGTTCAGCGCAAAGTCCCCCATTGTGCTCTCCCTCCCTCAAGCACACAGATTTTCTCTCTGTGCTATGCCACTGCTGCTGGGTCATGGGGGAGGGAGTGCATCCGCAATTCAAGACCATATTTCCTACCCTCTTCAGTGCATCTTTTAGCAATATGAAGTTAAAACCAGGTACTGTGATTGCTTATCTGATGTTTGGTTCTTATGAAGGTGCTTTACTGAGTGCAGATAGTTGTTAAAATTTGTTGTTCCCATGGTGGGAATGATTGATGGAGGCTTCTATTCAGCCATCTTACTTGGCCACCTCCATGTCAATGAGATCTAACTTGGCTCAATACTTATTTAATTATATATTAATACAATTTATATAATGAGAATAAAAATAATTTATATCTAATAAAATTGAAAAATTAGAAAAGTTATTTTAATTTCTTAAGGCAAAAAAGAGTATATTTTGTATAGGACATGGGTGCAGTTTAATGAAGTTAATTGAATGCTGGGGAGGAGATAGATCTTGGTTTGGCTCTAAGCAACTCTGGTTACTTGTAAATGCTATTGTTGTCTATTGCCAAGAGTGAGCTCCATTTGGTCCTCATCCATGTTTTCCTCTGAAGATGTTATATCTCAGTGGCATAGATATGAGAAATGCAATGCAACTTTTTAAAATGTACAGATTTTTTTGGCTTTGGACTTACGTTGTTCTTCTTAGAATTGCACTCTTTTCCCCTTCAAAGTAAACCTTCTAGAAATTGACTCATGACATGCAATTTTATGCATAATGCATGCTCAGTAAAAGACAGTAAAGCTCAAAAACATCAGCTTCATTTTCTCTATTCTAATGCTATTTTTCCCTAATAATTTCCTAGGGAAGCATTATCTGATTTTATAACATTCCTTTGTCAGTTATCTTAGTGATTCTACATATCAGCAATTCATCAGAATCTGTAACTGGCAGTACCAATTATTCATAATTGTAACTTTTTATAACCACATTTACATTTACATCATCTCTCTATCCATTTTGCAGTAAGAAAAAAAGAGGGCAAATTATAAAGAAGTAGCTTCTCTTTTGATTTTCTCCTGTGAGTACAAGAACAACAGATAAAAGATATTTTAAAATCCTGAAAGAACAAGTTGTGTATCTTTTGCACTTAGGTTCTATATATGTTAGCAGTTATTTGAGTATTTGAGGTATGTGATATCAAAATGAAGATCCTTCTACCCAGGCTTCTATTATAGCTTCTCTCACATTGAATTGCAATTAACTTTTTCCACAACCATCTCTCTCATTGTAAATTCCTTAAAAAGTTCTTATTTACCTTTATGCCCTTAGAAATAGCACACCCTTAGCTCCCAGTAGATGCTTAATATATGTTACTTGAATAATTAATTTATATAATCCCATTAAATTTATGTAGAAATGATTAAAATATGTCATAATTTGGCTTCAAATAATATATTACCATTTACAGTGCATTTCAAGGCTACTGAAATCCATCTCCAGTAATTCTCCATGTACTACATCATAGTTTCTATTTCATTGGGATTATTTCCATCAGCATACGGACACACTCTAATTTCTTCTTATCTCAAAAGAAAAACTATCTTGACCGCTTTTCTCTCTCCAATCATTCCCCTAGTCCCTGTTCCTTTTTATAGAAAATCGCTCTACATGTTTTCTATATTTGCTGTCTTCAGCCCCAGTAGGGGAATAGGTAGTGGTAAATGGCCTGGTAGGTTACTCAGGGCCTAGAAACAGTGGAAATGGAAAATCAGAGACAAGAAGGTCTGGGGAAGATACGTGTGGATGGACTTTAGAGAGTGGGCACAAGGAGTGGAGATCTTTGTGTTTCACTGTAATACCCACCAGAAAACACCAACTGTAGAGGAGAGATTCAACAACAAGGCAGACTGAGTAACTCTTCTTAGCTGTTCCAGTGCTAGGAAATAGCATGCTACATACAGGGTAGCCATGGTGATGGGGTTAGAGGTTGTGCATGGGCTCAGTATCACAGGTTCTCTTTCACCATGGCTGACCCAGTTATTTCTATTGCTGAATACCAAACTGGGAAGCACTGGGGACCAAATGTGTTGTCAATACAGTACCCCTTAAGGAGGCCAGTTAGCATCTTGGATAAATGGAATATCTTGCATCTTTTCAATCCTGAAAGGGTATAATTCATCTTTGATGCTAACTTTGGATAAGGGTGTGACTTCTCTGCCTACAGTACCTTTGATGGCACCAGTCTCCATGGGATTATAATGTACTTTTTAGCAACATAGAATCCTGTGTAACACTGCCACAGGCCAAAAGAGTCATTTTACAGCAAAACAAGATGGGATAGTGGGCACAGGTCCATGGGACCTAGGTCTTATCACATACTATGCTTCCCAGTGCACTAGCCTGATAGAACTTTGGAAAGGTTCTGTTAAGATGGCCATTTGTAGACAACATCCTGCAGTGGTGCTGCACAGTCCTTCAGGATGTTATATATGCATTCAACAATTGCACAATATTTGGTCCTATTCCTGGCAAGTTCACTGCACAGGGTCAGGAACCAAGGGGTAGAAACAAGACTGGCTCCACACTGCATGACTCCCATGATCCAACTTGCAGAATTTTTATTTTCCATCTCTGCAACTCTGTGGCCTATTGGATTCAAGGTTCTGGTTCTCAGGAAGGAGATAATACTTTCACTAGGGATATGATGTTTCACTAAACTCAAAACTACAACTAATGTCTGGTCACTCCTCATGTTAATGAACCAACAGGCGGTGAAAAGGGTTACTCAATCAGCAGGGCCAACTGGCACTGATTATAAGGAAGAAATCAGGTTGCCACTACTTTGTGGGTCAGGGAAGAGCCTGCAAATCAAAGAACTCATTGGAACATCCCTTAGTGCTACTATTCCAAGTACATAAAAACAAACAGGCAAATGCAGTAAAAATCGCCTGATGAGGGGAAGGCAATGAAAGCCTCAGTCTAGAGGTGACAGTGTAGGTCGTTCCATCAAGCAAGGAATCCAGAGAGACTGAAATGCTAGCCAAGGATGGAGAAAATAGAAAATGGGTTATGGAGAGGAAGAAAAGGAAGTATATCAGTTATGGCCTTTGGAACAGCTGTAGGAACGGGGACTGTGGCTTTTTCTACTGACCATCCCATTATAAAACTTTTTCTTTCTAGAGATTATAGCTAGGCCCCATCTTTATTCATTCTTCAGTTGATGGATATTTGAGTATTTCCACTTTGAGGCTTTCACGCATAGTGCAGTTATGAACATTCATGTACAAGTTTTTGTAAAGACATATGTTTTTAATTCTCTTCATTAGATACCTAGAAATTGAATTCCTGGTTTGTCTGGTAACTCTAAATACTTTTAAAAGTGGCTGAATTATTTTACATTCCACAGCAGCGAACAAGGGTTCCAACTTTTGTGTATCCTTAACAACGCTGATTTTATCTGACTTTTTAATTATAGCCATCCTAGTAGATATAAAGTGGTATCTCATGTGGCTTTGATTTGTACTTTTCTAATGACTAATAATGTTGGGCATCTTTCCCTGTGCATGTTGGCCATTTGTATATCTTTTTGGGAGAAATGTTAATTTTTGTATGTGGTGTGAGGTAAGGGTTCCAGCTTCATTCTTTTGCATACAGATATCCAGTGGTCCCAACACCATTTGTTGAGAAGACTATTTTTCCCCCATTGAAATGTCTTGGCATCCTTGTTAAAATTCAGTTGACCATAATTGTCAAGGTTTATTTCTGAACTCTCAATTCTATTCCATCAATCTATATGTTATCCTTATGCTTCATGCACTTCTTAAATAATATTTTATAGTCGATGAAAAAAGTGTAGCATGATCTGATGTGGGACACAATAAATTGTGGCACTCAGGACAACAATATTTAAAGGTAACTATAGGCTGGACGCGGTGGCTCAAGCCTGTAATCCCAGCACTTTGGGAGGCCGAGATGGGCGGATCACAAGGTCAGGAGATCGAGACCATCCTGGCTAATACGGTGAAACCCCGTCTCTACTAAAGAACACAAAAAACTAGCCGGGCGTGGTGGTGGGCGGGCGCCTGTAGTCCCAGCTACACGGGAGGCTGAGCCAGGAGAATGGCGTGAACCTGGGAGGCGGAGCTTGCAGTGAGCTGAGATTCGGCCACTGCACTCCAGCCTGAGTGACAGAGTGAGACTCCGTCTCAAAAAAAAAAAAATACAAAAAACTAGCCGGGCAAGGTGGTGGGTGCCTGTAGTCCCAGCTACTTGGGAGGCAGAGGCAGGAGAATGGCGTAAACCTGGGAGGCGGAGCTTGCAGTGAGCTGAGATCCGGCCACCACACTCCAGCCTGGGTGACAGAGCCAGACTCCGTCTCAAAAAAAAAAAAAAAGGTAACTATATTTAAATGGTGAGTAAATGTGTCTAAAAGGAAGTACATTTTCTATACTTCATTCAAAATGGTAAAAAGTTGATATTAATAGATTATGATAAATTACATGTGTGTATTGTAATAATACCTAGAGCAACAACTGAGAAAACTATACAAAGCAATATACTACAAAAGACTATATGTAAATCAAAATAAGAAGCTAAAAATATTGAAATAGCATACAGAAAGGTAAGAAAAGGAAACAAAGAAATGATAAATAAGAAAACAAAACTAAAATAATAAAATGGTAGATTTCAGCCCTAACATATCAATAATTACCTCAAATGTAAATAGTTTAATTACATCAGTTAATAGACAGAAATTGGCAGAGTGGATGAAAAAACATGATCCAACCATATGCTTTCTTAAAGAAAGTCACTTCAAATACAATGATATAGGTACGTTGAAGGAAAAAGGATGAAAAAAGATATATCATGCAAGAATTCATTTTAAAAAGCAGTAGCGACTATACTAATATCAGATAAATTAGTCTTCAGCAAAAAGAAAATTACTAGCAACAAAGAGGAATATTTTACAACAGTAAAAGGATCAATCACAGGGTAGACATAATGATCCTAAATGTAATGGCACCAAACGACAGCATCAAAATACCTGAAACGAAGCTACCCCAGTTGTCCTAGCTTCACCCCAGATATGGGACTGACTGGAAGGGACTGGTTCTCAGCTAGGGGTGATTTACTGAAATGTGCACTGTGTACAGATATTTTTGTTTTTTTAATGGCTGGGAGAAAGTGCTACCAGTATCAGTGTGTAGAACAACTTGTGTGGATACAATGGTTTCATGATAAGACTTACCTGCTCAATCACAGCTGCTTTGCAAGGAGCCAGAAGATGAAAACAAAAAACAAAAAACAAACAAACAAAAAAAACAAAAAGAAAAGAAAAGAAAAAAACATTCAGGAGAGAGCTCCAAGGACCAGACCCAAATTTGCATGTCTAGAGCAATGGCCACAAGAAGGCAGGCCAAAGAGGAGAATGGAGTCAACGACACAGAGAGCTGAGAACATAGAGTACAGAATTTTGAGGTGAAACATGCCAGCAGGAGCATGAATGCCAAGGCACAGTGAGGGATTTCTTGTTACACTTGAACAAGTGGCATTTCTAGATAGCATACTGCATAAAACCCATTAATCTACTTAAAAGCCTTAGAACACCATTAAAACTTGTAGATTACTGCCTTATGACCCAGTCTTTTTGCTAAGATAATTTTCAAAATCACTAAAATTTATTAAGCAGTTACTATTTCCAGATGACAATAAATTATGTGCATTATCTCAAAATTTTCACAGTAGCCCTATTGTGTTAGTTTTATATTGCTGCTATAACAAGTTACCACAACCTTGGTGGCTTAAAACACATTTATTATCTTACAGTTATGTAAGTCAGAAGTTTGACATGAGTATCACTGAGCTAAAATCAAGGGGTCAACAAGACTGTGTTCTTTCCTTGGTAGGATCTGTTTCCTTCTCTTTTCCAGCTTCTAGAGGCTGTCCACAGTCTGTGACTCATGGACCACTTCATCCATCTTTAAACTCTGAAAAAATAATTCAAGTCCTTTTCACATCACATCAGTCCAACTTCTTCTGCTTCACTCTTTCACTTTTAAGGACCCTAGTGATTACATTGGATCTACCCAAATAATCTAGAATAATCTTTGAATTTAGGGTCACCAGTGCAACCTTAATTTCCCTTTACCATGTAAGGTAACATACTCACAGGTCCCGGGGATTAGGATGTGAACATCTTCAGAGGGTAGTATTCTGCCTACTACCTGTGAAATGGGTTCTGTTATCCATAATTTGACACCTAAAGGAGTGGTTCTCACTAGGGGTGATTTATCCTAGTACAGTGTGAAATGGGTAGAGACATTTTTGGTTTTTAATGACTGGGAGAAAGTGCTACTAGTATCTAGTGGGTAGAGATGCTAAACATTCTACAATACACAAGGCAGCATCCTGCAACAAAAAATTATCTGGCCTAAAATGTCAATAGTGCTGCTATTGAGAAAACCCTCTATAAAAAACCCTGGGACTTGAAGAAGATAAGTGTATTAGTCCATTTTCACACTGCTATAAAGAACTTTCCTGAGACTGGGTAATTGGGTAATTTGTAAAGGAAAGAGGTTTAATTGATTCACAGTTCCACATGGCTGGGCAGACCTCAGGAAACTTACAATCATGGTACAAGATGAAGGGGAGGTGGGCATGTCTTACGTGGTGGCAGGAGACAGAGAGCGACTGTGAAGGAGGAACTGTCAAACACTAATAAAACCATCAGATCTCGTGACAGCTCACTATCACAAGAACATCATGGGGGAACCACCCCCATGATCCAATCACTTCCCACCATGTCCCTCCCTTAACATGTGGGAATTGTAGCAAATTACAATTTGAGATGAGACTTGGTTGGGGGCACAGAGTCAAACCATATCGTTCTGCCCCTGCCCCCTGCTGAATCTCATGTCCTTTTTACATTTCAAAACGAAGCATGCCTTCCCAACAGTCCCCCAAAATTTTAACTAATTCCAGCATTAACCCAAAAGTTCAAGTCCAAAGTCTCATCTGAGACAAGGGAAGTCCCTTCTGCCTGTGAGCCTGTGAAATAAAAAACAAGTTAGTTACTTCCAAGATACTATGTGGTACAGGCATTAGATAAATGCTCCCATTCCAAATGGGAGAAATTGGCCAAAAAAAGGGGCTACAGGCCCCATGCAAGTCTGAAATCCAGTGAAGCAATCATTAAATATTAAAACTCCAAAATAATCTCTTCTGACTCCATGTCTTACATCCAGGGCACGCTGATGCAAGAGGTGGCCTCCGACAGCCTTGGGCAGTTCTATCCCTGTGGCTTTGCAGGGTTCAGCCCCCATGGCTGCTCTCATGGGCTGGCATTGGGTGACTGTGGCTTTTCCAGGCACACAGTGCAAGCTCTTGGTGGATCTACCTTTCTGGAGTTTGGAGGATGGTGGCCTTCTTCTCACAGTTCCACTAGGCAGTGCCCCAGTGGAGACTCTGTGTGGGGGCTCCAACCCCACATTTTCCTTCCACACTGCCCTAGAGGAGATTCTCCATGAGGGCTCTGCCCCTGCAGCAGACTTCTGTCTGGACATCCAGGTGTTTCCATACATTCGCTAAAATCTAGGCAGAAGCTGCCAAAGCTCAACTCTTGAATTCTGTGCACCCACAGGCCCAACACCATGTGGAAGCTGCTGAGACTTGGAGCTTGCACCCTCTGAAGCAATGGTCCAAGCTGTACGTTGACCCCTTTCAGCCACAGCTGGAGCTAGAGTGGCTGGGACGCAGGGGGACATGTCCTGAGGCTGCACAAGGCAGTGGAGCCCTGGACCTGGCCCAGGAAATCATTTTTCACTCCTAGGCCTCTGGGTCTGTGATGGGAGGATGTATTTGTCTATTTTTTTTTTTTTTTTTTTTTTC
The DNA here is from genome assembly GCF_001698545.2 of Rhinopithecus bieti. Taxonomy (NCBI): domain Eukaryota; kingdom Metazoa; phylum Chordata; class Mammalia; order Primates; family Cercopithecidae; genus Rhinopithecus; species Rhinopithecus bieti. The sequence continues at coordinate 427,094 of NW_016804965.1, forward strand.
TGCTATAAAGAACTGCCTGAGACTGGGTAATTTACACAGAAAAGAGATTTAATTGACTCACAGTTCCAGATGGCTGGGGAGGCCTCAGGAAACTTACAATCATGGTGGCAGGGAAAGCAAACATGTCCTTCACATGGTGGCAGGAGAGAGAAGTGCAGAGTGAAGGGTGGAAAAGCCTCTTATGAAACCATCAGATCTCATGAGAATTCACTCACTATCACGAGAACAGCATGGGGGAACCACCCCCATGATTTAATCATCTCCCAGGAGGTCCCTCCCCCAACATGTGGCAATTATAATTCAGATTACAATTCAAGATGAGGTTTTGGGTGGAGACACAGCCAAACCATATCAGACAGGCTGCCATGAAGGACTCTGACATGCCCTGCAGACATTTTCCCATTGTCTTGGTGAATAACATTCAATTCCTCATTCCTTATGCAAATTTCTGCAACTGGCTTGAATTTCTTCCCAGAAAATGGGTTTTTCTTTTCTACTACATGGTCAGGCTGTAAATTTTTCAAACTTTTATGTTCTGTCACCTCTTGAATGCTTTGCTGCTTAGAAATTTCTTCCACCAGATACCCTAAATCATCTCTCTCAAGTTCAAAGTTCCAAAGATTTCTAGGGCTGGAGCAAAATGCCGCCAGTCTCTCTATTAAAGCATAGCAAGTGTGACCTTTACCCCATTTGCCAATAAGTTCTTCATCTCCATCTGAGACTACCTCAGCCTAGACTTCATTCTCCACATCACTATCAAGATTTTGGTGAAAACCACTCAACAAGTCACTAGGAAGTTCCAAACTTTCCCACATCTTCCTGTCTTCTTCTGAGCCCTCCAAACTGTTCCAACCTCTGCCCATGACCCAGTTCCAAAGTCGCTTCCAAATTTCCAAAGTCACTTCCACATTTTCAAGTATCTTTATAGCAGCGCCCCCAAACTCCTGGTACCAATTTCCTGTATTAGTCCATTTTCACACTGCTATAAAGAACTTCCTGAGACTGGGTAATTTATAAAGGAAAGAGGTTTAATTGACTCACAAATTCTGCATGGCTGAGGAGGCCATGGGAAACTTACAGTCATGGTGGAAGATGAAAGGAAAGCAGGCACATCTTACATGGCAGCAGGCAAGAGAGAGCGAGTGTTAAGGAGGAAATGTCAGACACTTACAAAACCATCAGATCTCATGAGAACTCACTCACTATCATAAGAACAGCCTGGGGGAAGCTGTCCCCATGACCTAGTCACCTCCCACCAAGTCCCTCCCTTGACACTGCAGATTATGGCAATTACAATTTTAGATGAGATTCGAGTGGGGACACAGAGCCAAACAATATCAATAAGTATCTTGACCATAATCACAGCTAATAGTTATCGAGCTATGATTTGAACCCAGGTCCACCTGACTTTGGATTCCGGACACTTTCTAACTCTGCCAAACTGTGTGCTTTTCCCATGACAAGCAAAATCTAATGTCCTTTTCCATGAGTCTATTAATGCAGAACTAAATGAGGACTTCTTTGGCCTCTTTATTCTGAAGATGCAATGCCCAATTCCCAGAGAACTGTGCCTTGGTGATTTGGACAAAGCCATCTTGTTCAGTAGTTTTAGCAGCTATAGTTTTTTCATGGAAGATTTCATTGTATAGAGTTCACTCAGGCCTTAGAAAAAAAAAACCCCCACAAACCCAAGTGTGTGGAGTTACGTGCTCTCTCAGTGCTATAGGTAGTTAAGAAACTGGGTGAAAGATGAGATGTTCATGTCAGTCTTTCCCTTCTGTTTACCCATCTCTCTACTTTCTGTTGCTCCACTTACCAGTGTGCCAGTTGCTGAGAATATTCAGAAGTATTATCTATGAAGATGGATAAAGACCAGAGTGTGTACATTCTAAGTGCCCACTAAGCATGAACCTTTGAAAGTCATATCTCACCAGACTTACGTATGAATTAGGTATCAAAGCAGTACATGATATTTATCATCCAACATGTGAAAAAATAGTGCTTTAGTATAATGCAACAAAAAATACAATTTCCCCATCACAGAAGATTCTTTTTATAACATAGTTTACTGTTTTAAACACTCACATCATTAACAATCAGTTGTACCTGAACATTAGCATTGCATAAATCATCATGTCATTAAATAAACACAAAATAATTATAGCAACATTATTATTTTCTATAGCCATATGTTCTCTGAAGCACCAATAATTCATTTGAACATAATTATGGCATCTCGAACAATACAAATATCGGCATGAATTTAAAAGACTTTAGGGAACATCTTTAACTTTCATTGGGTAAACAGTTACATTTCAACATCAATAACAGCAATTCATATAATTGCATGTTTATGTACAGGGCTTATTTACACTAAATTATTTAACAGTTAAAATCAATTTTACTGCCTTGTAGAGTTTCAAATTTCAGACTAATACAATATCACCAAAAAGAAAACAGTGTTAGCTAAATGGAATACAACGTGGATGTGAAGGAAGTTGCACATCTTTTAGAAGCGGTCACTAATGATTTGAGGTCCCTTAAAAATTAATTGCGCTGCTCCCTCCCTGAGTTCCACAGCTTAGAAAACTAGTGTTTTCCAAGAAGCTCCAGGAAGCTAGTGACTCTCTGAGGGTCACCAAGCTCCTCAAACAGGAACCAAAATTAACTTGGGTCTCTCCCGATTCTGAACTACTTGAGAGAGAAGAGTTCATGTCTTCCTCATTTCTGTTCTCTACCCTGAGAGTCTTACATGGTGTCTGGCACAGAGTAAATTATCTGCTGAATTGAATTCTCAGCTTAATATTTATTTACCAAGTTCTTGCAAACATCTTGTTTTATGTTTAAACCTGATATTCAGCCTACAGGCTAATTTCTCAGACTCTCTGATCCCCCCAAACACTGGGACCTGCCTGGAATTCAGAAACTTAAGATAATTTATTGGTCGCCTGGACCCTGCTACAGAGCTGTGATTGTGGTCCTTTTCCATTGGTGGATATTCTTTTTCATATCTGCTGTTAAGCCTTTGAACATCCCTCTGGTTTATAGCTAAAAAAAAAACCTTCAGACTCGACTTCCCATAAGTTACCTAACCCCTCTTCTCATCTTAAAATGAGAGTCAAAATAATAATGGTTCCTACTCATAGGGTTGTGAGAATTGTATGAGATAATCTGCATAAGGTTTATTAACACAGTACCTAGGACATAATAAGCTCTCAATGAATGTTTATCTATTACTACTAATATCATCACTATTTTGCTAGAATGTAAGTTCCTGAGGGACAGGGTCTGTTTTGTGCATCCCTGTACCAAACATCCCAAAAGCCTAGGATAGTGGCTTGAACATAATATATGCTCAATGAGTACTCATTGGATAAGTGAACAACCACAGTCTCCATCCAAGCTAATGACAGACTCTGGCTTTGTCTGGGTAATGCAGCGGCCCTACAGCAGTTGATCAAACACAAACACAGCAGTTCAGCAGTTGAACCCTAACCCAAACCCTAATCCTAACCCTATTTGCCTAAACTCATAATGTGGATTTAGAATATACGCACCTATTTAAGACACTCAATATGCCCAGATTCAAGATTCAGTACACTTAATAGCTAAAATGATTTGTATGAAATTAGAGTAAGAAAACTTATGACCCTCTGAAACTATGTACATCTATTATGCATCAATTAAAAAAAAATACCTATAACCACAGTAATTACTCTTGGAGAGATCTTTATTAAGTACCTTAACATGTTTACTAAGTGCTTTCCCTCACATTATTGAATGTATACCATGAACTTTTAAAAAGTGGCTAGTCGTTAGAGATTCTGTAGTTAAGATAGCCTCATTTTAGTCAAAAAGTGAGTTATATATGATTTCAATTTGAGAAACACTAAAGAAAGCTTAATGTACAGTATATTTCTCTAACCCAAATGCCATAGTGTATGAAATCCATTACTGCAGTGAGGATAATAGCTTTGTTTATGCCAGATCCTCCTTTTAAATGTGATTATTTCTTGAATTGCTGATAGCTCAGGCAAAAGGCATGTAATATTTTTTTAAAATGTAAATCATGCCTACTGCCCAAAAGGATTAGAGTCTGCTTAATATGCTATAAAACAGGAGATTACGAATAAAACAACATAAATCTTTAAAAAGCAGAAGAGTAGCAGATACTAGGGTTCAAGGCATTTATAAAGCTATTTTATAAATTTCGACACTAAATTTATTTTCATGTTTTGGCAACTCTGGCAGAAATTGAAAGCACCTTGCGTAACTTGGTCTGTTTCCTGACCAAAAATAAAGCAAACACATTTGTCTGCAAACACAAACTTTCTCCTGGGAACAAGTAGAACCAGAAGGATTGCCAAAACTCTTCTGGTTTGACTGTGAATCTCTTAGGATTAACTCATCCACCTTATGGGAAAAAGGTCAGGTAAAAAATTCAGAGACTTCTCACCCAGCTCAGATTCCTGTCAGGATCCAGTTGATCAAATGAAAATCATCCTGCCTGTGCCCAGTTAACTAGGCCCTTCCCAAACATGTCATATAAAGCTACAACGCAGGCCAAAGTTAGGCTCAGCTATTACAATAAAAAGTTATTACAATTTGTTTAACACATACAAATTCATCACTTATCATCAACATCGTTAACATACAAAATAAACTTCAAGTAATCAGAGTACAAATAATGGTAATGGCAATGTCATTTGTATAAAACTTTCTAGTTCACAAAAATATTTTACAAACATTAAATGCATTGGTTTATTCAACAAATATATATAATTGTATATATATGTACATATGCATATATACATCATATATACATATATGTATATATAAGATGTATATTATATGCATATTTTATATGTATAAATAGTATGTGTATATATATGGGTTTAATATATGTGTGTATTATCTATGTGTATATATTATATACATATATGTACACATATACATATATTTATATATACATATATTTTAAAGACAGGGCCTCACTCTATCACCCAGACTAGAGTACAGTGGTGCAGTCACAGTTCACTGTAACCTCTAACACCTGGGCTCAAGTGATTCTCCCACCTTAGTCTCCCAAATAGCTGGGACAACAAGCATGTGCCACCACACTTGGCTAATTTTTTCATTTTTTTGTAAAGAAGGGTTCTCACTATGTTGCTCAGGCTGCTCTGGAACTTTTGCCATAAAGCAATCCTCCTGCCTTGGCCTCCCATGAGTGTTGGGATTACAGGCATGAGCCACTGCACCTGGCCTTATTCAACAGATATTTAGTAGACATTGATTATGTGCCAGATATGTTTGCTAGGAGACAGTAACATAAAATAAAATATGATTCTTGCCTTCTTAGAACTTACAGTTTAGTGGGGGAAGCTATACCTTAAAGAAATTATTAAAGAAATAATTAATAAATTCTACTTGTGATAGGTGCCATAATAGAGAAATACAGGGGATTATGAGAGTGGCCAAAAGGGGAGTCTGAACTAAACGAGAGGGTTAGAGAAAGCTTCCCTGAGGAAGTGAGATGCAGGTTGAGACCTGAGAATGAATGAATGAGCTTTAGACAACAAAGAGGAGAATGAGCCTTAGAGCCCAAGGAAACAGCCTGTGCAAAGCAGCTGAGTGGGAAAGGGGCACAGCCTACTCTAGGAAATGATGACAGCACGACAGGATGACTGGGCACCCAGAGCCATGAGACAAGTCACATAAAAGGCAAGAGAATGGGCCAGGAGACTCAGGGCCACGTCACTTTCAGTCTCGCAGACCACAGCCTTCTAAGGATTTGACCACAGAACCTCACACATTCATAAGCATTGGAGGGCCAGGCACAGTGGTTCACACCTGTAATCTCGGCTCTTTGGCAGGCCTACACTGGAGGATCGCTTGAGGCCACTGGTTTTAGACCAGTCTGGGCAACATCGTGAGACTCCATCTATGCAAAAAACAAACAAACAAACAGCCAGGCATGGTGGCACTACCTGCCACCTATAGTACTAGCTACGTAGGAGGGTGAGGCAGGAGGATCACTTGAGCCCAGGAGTTGAAGGCTACAGTGAGCTGTGTTTGCACCACTGCACCAGCCTGGGCAACAGAGTGAAACACTGTCTCTAAAATAATAATAACAAAAATAAGTATTGGTCAATAATGTCAGGCAAAGCCAGACGTAATACAATGGGTAGGGTCCACATGTTTTCATTTAGACACATTAAGGAAAGGAGAATGCCCCAAATATTAATCCAGCTGGCTCCAAACTACAACGGCTAACATCTGCAAAAGAGTTACCTTGGCTTTCTAAGTGTCTAAATGGCTTCAGAGAGTAGACCGTCCATGTATTGGTGGTTAACAGTTAAGCCTTTTCCCCTTAATTCCAGTTCTGACTCACTGCTTTATGACTGTGGGCGAACCTTTAGCCACTCTGAGCTTCAGGGTATTTTATTTGCAGAATGAAGATAACTTTTTCCTCACCTGGTTATTGTGCAGATTAACAAAGAAAAGCACATTGCAAGATAAAATAAATGCTCAGTGTTGATAGCTTTATAGTTCTGAGTCATACCATGTTTTTCTTAGTGAAATTCTTAAGTAATTTTTTATTCCAAATGATTTTAGAATGTCTTCTTTCATATGCTTAAAAGGTATCTTGGTGTAACGGAAAAAAAGTTCGAATTTAAAAACACCCAGAGTCAAATGCCAGTCCTGGCACTTCCTAGCTGGGTGACAATGGAATGATTAAGTCTCAGTTTCTTCATCTGTTAAATGGAATCAATAATCTATACCTCTATTGTTATTTTAAGAATTAAATGAGATAACATTGGTTTATATGTCAGTATCTCTTGTACAACAGATCTTCAGCAAATGTTTGTTCTCTACTTTTAACTCTTTCTTCAAAGAGAAAGAAACTTCTAGCTGGACATGATAGCTCATGCCTGTAGTCCCGGCACTTTGGGAGGCGAAGGTGGGAGGATGGCTTGAGCCCAGGAGGTTGAGGCTGCAGTGAGCCATGATGGTGCTATTGAACTCTAGCCTGGGTGACAGAGTGAGACCCCATCTCAAAAACAAACAAACAAACAAAAAGAAAAAAAGGTAAAAAAAAAATTAAAAAAAAAAAAAGAAAGAAAGCCAGGTGCTGTTGCTCACGCTGTAATGCCAGCACTTTGAGAGGCCAAGGCGGGCAGATCACGAAGTCAAGAGATCGAGACCATTCTGGCTAACACAGTGAAACCCTGTCTCTACTGAAAATACAAAAAATTAGTAGGACGTGGTGGCACATGCCTGTAGTCCCAGCTACTCAGGAGGCTGAGGCAGGAGAATCGCTTGAACCCGCGAGGCGAAGATTGCAGTGAGCCGAGATCGCCAGCAACTGCACTCCAGCCTCGGCAACAGAACAAGACTCCATCTCACAAAAAAGAAAACAAAATCGTGTTGCATTTAAAAGTAGTGTAGATCAGTACTTCAGTGTGCATAGGAAACTTCAGTGTGCATCACAAACTTCAATATGCATAGGAAACACCTGGGGTTTTGGTAAAATGCAGATTCCAATTCAGTAGGTCTCAGATTGTGCCTAAGATTACGCATTTCTAATAAGCTGATCCAGGAGTGCTGTCACCATTGGTCCATAGACCACACTTCAAGTGATGATCTGGCTGGTTTATTAATGTTGTCAACCTGCTATTCATGTCAGAATGAGAGTTAGCTAATATTAGGATGTATCTCCATGCTTCCTAGAAAGATGTAAAGTCTAGCACTTGTTAATGTTTGATTTTCCTTTTTTTTTGAGATGGAATCTCACTGTGTCGCCCAGGCTGGAGTGCAGTGGCATAATCTCAGCTCACTGCAGCCTCCGCCTTCCGGGTTCATACGATTCTCCTGCCTCAGCCTCCCAAGTAACTGGGATTACAGGTACGTACCACCGTGCTCAGCTAATTTTGTATTTTTAGTAGAGATGGGGTTTCACCATATTGGTCAGGCTGGTCTTGAACTCCTGACCTTGGGTGATCTACCTGCCTCGGCCGCCCAAAGTGCTGAGATTACAGGCAACAGCCACCACACCTAGCCTACATTTCTTGACCCCAAAATAAGGGGCATATTTCTGCCACAGAAAAATCTAGTAAGAATCATTCTTAATATAGAGGTTTTGATAATCATGCATTCAAGGATCTCTCAGGAATGGTAAGAAAACAAAATGAATGAGAACAAAACATGCCTATCACAAGGAAAAACAAAATTTCTTTTGCTTTTCAACTAGAACGGTGATTATAGTAGCCAAGAAGTTGCTTTAAATGTGCACAAAAGGCAGTGAGGACAAAATGACCTCTCTCTCTTTTTTCATTTTGGTCAAATATACATAACTTAAAATTTATCATTTTAACCATTTTAAGTGTGCAATTTGATGTCATTAATTATATTCACATTGTTGTGCAACCAGACTGCAATTCATCTTCAAAACTCTTATATTCGTTAATTACCTCAAACTGAAACTTTGTACCCACTAAACACTAACTCCCCATTCCCCATTCCCATCAACCCCTGCTAATCAATATTCTACTTTTACATTTGTGAATTTGCTTATTCTAGTTTCCTCATATAAGTGGAATCAAACAATATTTGTTCCTTTGTGTTTGGCTTATTTAATTTAGTATAATGTTTTCAAGGTTCATCCATGTGGTAGCATATATCAGAACCTTGTTTTTTTGTAAAGCTGAATAATACCATTGTATGTATATTCTAATTTAGCTTAGCCATTCATCTGTTGATGGACATTTGGGATGTTTCCATCTTTTGGCTATTGTGAATAAGGCTACTATGAACATGAGTGTACAAGTATCTGTTCGAGTCCCTGCTTTCAATTATTTGGGGGTAAACATCCAAAGCAGAATTGCTAGATTATATTGTAATTATACGTTTTTTGTTTTTGTTGTTGTTTTTGTTTTACTGAGGAACTGCCATACTGTTTTGCACATGGGCTGCACCATTCTTTTTTAGTTTTTTTATTTATGAGATTCTGATGTACCCATCACTCAAGCAGTGTACACCGTACCCAACATGTAGTCTTTTATCCCTCACCACCCTCCCACCATTTCCCCTGAAGTCCCCAAAGTCCAATGTATCGTTCTTATGCCTTTGAGCCCTCATAGCTTAGTTCCCACTTATGAGTGAGAACATGTGATTTTTGTTTTCCATTCCTGAGTTACTTCACTTAGAATAATAGTTTCCAGTTCCATCTAGGTTGTTGCAGATGCCATTATTTCATTCTTTTTTATGGCTGAGTAGCATTCCATGGTGTGTGTGTGTGTGTGTATATATTACATTTTCTTTATCCACTAGTTGACTGATGGGCATTTGGGCTGGTTTCATATTTTTGCAATTGCGAATTGTGCTGCTATAAACATGCATGTGATGCATGAGCAATTATCTTTTTCTTATAATGCTTATTTTCTTCTGAGTAGATACCTAGTATTGGTATTGCTGGATCAAATTGTAGATCTACTTTTAGTTATTTAAGGAATCTCCACACTGTTTTCCATAGTGATTGTATTAGTTTACATTACCACCAACAGTGTAAAAGTGTTCTCTTTTTACCACATCTATGCCAAAATCTATTTTTTTTTTTTTTTTTTTTATGTTTTGATTATGGCCATTCTTGCAGGAGTAAGGTGGTATCACATTGTGGTTTTGATTTGCATTTCCCTGATAATTAGTGATGTTGAGCATTTTTCCATATGCTTGTTGGCCATTTGTATATCATCTTTTGAGAATTGTCAATCCATGTCCTTGGCCCACTTTTTGATGGGATTGTTTGTTTTTTTCTTGCTGATTTGTTTGAGTTCTTTGTAGATACTGGATATTAGTCCCTTTTCAGATGTATAGACTATGAAGATTTTCTCCCATTCTGTGGGTTGTCTGTTTCTCTGCTTATTATTATTATTATTATTATTATTATTATTATTACTATTTGCTGCACAGAATCTTGTTAGTTTAATTAAGTCTCATCTAGTTATTTTTTGTTGTTGCTGCATTTGCTTTTGGGTTTCTGCTCATGAAGTCTTTGCCTAAACCAATGTCTAGAAGGGTTTTTCCAATGTATCTTCTAGAATATTTATGGTTTCAGGTCTTAGATTTAAGTCCTTGATCCATCTTGAATTGATTTTTGCATAAGTTGAGAGATGAGGATCCAGTTTCATTCTTCTACTGTGGCTTGCCAATTTTTCCAGCACCGTTTGTTGAATAGGGTGTCCTTTTCCCACTTGATGTTTTTGTTTGCTTTGTCAAAGATCAATTGGCTTTAAGCATTTGGTTTTTTTTCTGTGTTCTCTATTCTAATCCATTGGTCTATGTGCCTATTTTTATGCTAGTACCATGCTGTTTTGGTGACTACAGACTTCTAGTATAGTTTGAAGTTGGGTAATGTGATGCCTCCATATTTGTTGTTTTTGCTTAGTCTAGCTTTGGCTATGAGGGCTCTTTTTAGGTTCCATATGAATTTTAAGATTGTTTTTTCTAGTTCTGTGAAGAATGATGGTTGTATTTTGATGGGAATTACTTCGAATTTGTAGACTGCTTTTGGCAGTATAGTCATTTTCACAATATTGATTCTACCTATCCATAAGCATGGGATGTGTTTCCATTTTTTTGTGTGTTGTCTGATTTCTTTCAGCAGTGTGTTGTAGTTTTACTTGTAGAGGTCTTTCACCTCCTTGATTAGGTGTATTCCTAAGTATTTTCTTTTTTGCAGCTATCATAAAAGGGATTGAGTTCTTGATTTGATTCTCAGCTTGGTCACTGTTGGTGTATAGCAGAGCTACTGATTTGTGTACATTAATTTTATATCCTGAAACTTTGCTGAATTCATTTGCCAGTTCCAGGAGCTTTTTGGATGAGTCTTTAGGGTTTTCTAGGTATACAATCGTATCATCAACAAAGAGCGACAGTTTGACTTCCTCTTTACTGATTTGGATGCCCTTTCTTTCTTTCTCTTGTCTGATTGCTCTGGCTAGGAATTCCAGTACTATGTTGAATAGAAGTGGTGAGAATGGGCATCCTTGTCTTATTCTAGTTCATAGGGGAAATGCTTTCAACTCTTACCCATTCAGTATAATGTTGGCCATGGGTTTGTCATAGATAGCTTTTATTACCTTAAGGTATGTCCCTTCTATGCTGATTTTGCTGAGAGTTTTAATAATAAAGGGATGCTGGATTTTATCAAATGCTTTTTCTGCATCTATTAAGATGATCAGGTGATTTTTGTTTTTAATTCTGTTTATGTGGCACATCACATTTATTGACTTACGTATGTTAAACCATACCTGCATCCCTGGTATGAAACCCACTTGATCACGGTGGATTATTTTTTTTTGATATGCTGTTGGATTCAGTTCACTAGCATTTTTTTGAGGATTTTTGTATCTGTGTTCATCAGGGATATTGGTCTGTAGTTTTCTTTTTTTGTAATGTCCTTCCCTGGTTTTGGAATTAGGGTAATAGTGGCTTCATAGAATGATTTAGAGAGCATTCCTTCTTTCTCTGTCTTTTGGAATAGTGTCAGTAGGATTGGTCCCAATTCTTCTTTGAATGTCTGATAGAATTCAGCTGTGAATCTCTGTGGTCCTGGACTTTTTTTGGTTGACAATTTTTTTTTTTTTTTTTTACCATTTCAATCTCATTGCTTGTTATCCGTCTGTTCAGAGTTTCTATATCTTCCTGGTTTAATCTAGGAGAGTTATATAATTCCAGGAATCTATCCATGTCCTCTAAGTTTTCTAGTTTATCAGCATAAAGGTGTTCATAGTAGCCTTGAATAATCTTTTGTATTTCTGTGGTATCAGTTGTATTACCTCCCGTTTCATTTCTAATTGAGCTTATTTGGATCTTCTCTCTTCTTGGTTAATCTCACTAATGGTCTATCAATTTTATTTGTCTTTTCAAGGAACCAGCTTTTCATTTCATTTATCTTTTGTATTTTTTGTGTGTTTGTTTCAGTTTCATTTAGTTCTGCTCTGATCTTCGTTATTTCTTTCCTTCTGCTGCATTTGGATTTGGTTTGTTCTTGTTTCTCCAGTTCTGTGAGGTGTGAACTTAGACTGTTTATGGTGCTCTTTCAGACTTTTTGATGTAGGCATTTAATGCTATGAACTTTCCTCTTAGCACCAATTTTGCTGTATCCCATAGGTTTTGATAGGTTTTGTCACTATTATCATTCAGTTCAAATAATTTTTTAATTTCCATCTTGATTTCATTGTTGACCAAATGATGATTCAGGAGCAGGTTATTTAATTTCTGTGAATTTACATGGTTCTGAGGGTTCCTTTTGGAGTTGATTTCCAATTTTATTCCACTGTGGTCTGAGAGAGTATTTGATATAATTTCAATTTTCTTAAATTTACTGAGACTTGTTTTGTGGCCAATCATGTGGTCTATCTTGGAGAAGTTCCATGTGCTGATGAATAGAATTAATATTCTGCAGTTGTTAGGTAGAATGTTCTGTAAATATCTGTCAAGTCCCTTGTTCTAGTCTTTGTTGACTTTCTGTCTTGATGACCTGTCTAGTGCTATCAATGTTATATTAAAATCCTCCACTATTATTGTGTTGCCATCTATCCCATTTCTTAGGTCTAGAAGTGATTGTTTCAAAATTCAGGAGCTCCAGTGTTAGGTGCATATATATTTAGGATTGTGATATTTTCCTGTAAGACTAGTCCTTTTATCATCACATAATATCCCTTTGTCTTTTTTTAACTGCTGTTGCTTTAAAGTTTGTTTTGTCTGATATAAGAAGCTATACTCTTGCTCACTTTTGGTGTCCATTTGCATGGAATATCTTTTTCCACCCCTTTACCTTAAGTTTATGTGAGTCCTATGTGTCAGGTGAGTCTCTTAAAGACAGCAGGTACTTGGTTTGTGAATTTGTATCCATTCTGCCATTCTGCATCTTTTAAGTGGGGCATTCAGGCCATTTACATTCAACATTAGTATTGAGATGTGAGGTACTATTTTATTCATCATGCTATTTGTTGCCTGAATACCTTGGGTTTTTTTTATTGTGTTATTGTTTTACAGGTCTTGTGAGATTTACACTTTAAGGCAGTTCTATTTTGGTGTATTTCAAGAATTTGTTTCAAGATTTAGAGCTCCTTTTAGCAGTTCTTGTAGCGATGGCTTGGTAGTGGTGAATTTTCTCAGCATTTGTTTGTGTGGGAAAGGTTGTATCTTTCCTTCGTTTATGAAGCTTAGTTTCACTGGGTACAAAATTCTTAGCTGACAGTTGTTTTGTTTAAGGAGGCTAAAATAGGACCCCAATCCCTTCTAGGTTGTAGGGTTTCTGCTGAGAAATCTGCTGTTTATCTGATAAGTTTTTTTTTTTAAATAGGTTACCTGATGCTTTTGCCTCACGACTCTTAAGATTCTCTCCTTCATCTTTACTTTAGATAACCTGATCACTATGTGCCTAGGTGATGATCTTTTTGCCATGAATTTCCCAGGTGTTCTTTGAGCTTCTTGTATTTGGATGTCTAGATCTCTAGCAAGGCTGAGGAAGTTTTCCTCAATTATTCCTTCAAATATGTTTTCCAAACTTTTAGATTTCTATTCTTCCTTGGGAACACCAATTAATCTTAGGTTTGGATGTTCAAAACAGTCCCAAACTTCTTGGAGACTTTGCTTAATTTTAAAAATTCTTTTTTCTTTGTCTTTGACAGATTGGGCTAATTCAAAAGCCTTGTCTTCAAGCCCTGAAGTTCTTTCTTCTGCTATTAAATTGCTGAGACTTTCCAGAGAATATTGCATTTCTCTAAGTGTGTCCTTCATTTCCAGAAATTGTGATTGTTTTTTATTTATGCTATCAATTTCACTGATATTTCATATCCTGCTTTTTTATTACCATGTTTTTTATTCCTTTAAGCTGGACTTCACCTTTCTCTGGTGCTCCTTGAATAGCTTGATAATTAAGCTTCTTAATTCTTTTTCTGGCAATTCAGAGATTTCATCTTGGTTTGGATCCATTACTGGTGAGCTGTTGTGATCTTTTAGGGGTGTTAAAGAATCTTGTTTTGTCATATTACCAGAATTGTTTTTCTGGTTCCTTCTCATTTTGGTAGACTACGTCAGAGGGAAGATCTGGGACTCAAGCGCTGCTGCTCAGATTCTTTTGTCCCACAGGGTGCTCCCTTGATGTGGTGTCCTCCTCCTTTCCCTAGGGATGGGGCTTCCTGAAAGCCAAAAGACCGTGATTATTTTTGCTCTTCTGGGTCTAGCCTCCTAGTGGAGCTACTGGGCTCCAGGCTGTTATGAGGGAGTGTCTGCCACAAGTCCTGTGATATAATCCATCTTCAGGTCTTTCAGCAGTGGATATAAGCACAGTTTTTCAGTGTCTCAGGGAGCCTACAGTGGTGATCCATTTCCTTCAAAGGGTCTGTGGATTCTCTCGGCTTTCCTGATATGTTCCTGCAGTAGTTCTTGGAGCAAAAGTTCATGATGCGAGTCTCCACACACTGCTCTGTCCATCTGAGCAGGAGCTACAAGCTAGTCCTGCTTCCTATCTGCCATCTTAATCCTCTATCTGGCTGCACCATTTTACATGCCCATCAGTAATACCCTTCTCTTCCTAAAAGAAGAAAACTTATGTTTTGCAATAAGGAATTATTTTTAAAAGATGCTATGGAGGCCGGGTGTAGTGGTTCATGCCAGTAATCCCAGCATTTTGGGAGGCTGAGACAAGGGAATCGCTTGAGCCCAGGAGTTCAAGACTGGTCTGGGCAACATGGTGAGACCCCATCTCTACAAAAAGAAAAAATTAGCCAGGCGTGGTGGCATGTGCCTGTGGTCCCAGCTACTCGGGAGGTGGATGTGGAAAGATAGCTTAAGCCTGGGAGGTCGAGGCTGCAGTGAACCATGATTATGTCACTGCACTCCAGTCTGGGTGACACAGTGAGATCCTGTCTCAGTCAGTCAGTCAGTAAATAAATAAATAAATAAATAAATAAATGCTATGGGACTACAGCTCTCTTCTTAAATAGACTACCCTTTGGGACCTCTATCTTAGAAGTCCCATTTTCTTTACCAATTTATCTGACTGATCAGATAAATGAGTTGGTCTTACAGAGCTGTTGAATACCACATGTTCCCCCCAAATCTTTCTTTTTGTTGTTCGTAGTCTCTTCAAATACTTTCCTGTAAAAAGGAAGATGTGATTGTGCTGTGCAGAAGAGGAAGGCCTTTGAAGTGGTGTATCAGAAAGAAGATGGGATTGGGGGCCATAAGATCCTGGTGCTGGTCCTGACTCTGTCTCAAACTAGTTGTGTGACTTTGAATAAGTCACTAAATTCTCAGTCAGTTTCTTCAAGAATCAACTAGAAACGATAGAAACACCTTCATCACTGATGTGGAGCAAATGGGATCATGTAGGCCATTGGTTGTCATAAAAGAAACAGAGAACTCCTAGAGAAGCACCTCCCAACTGCTGACACATACACATGTGCGTGCGTATACGTGTACAAACACACGTATGCACATGCACACACATGCACATGCACACACATAGCGACCTTCAGTAGAGTGACTCCACTTGTATTAGTTTTATATATTAGGCTTCCCAGCAAGATTGGTTTGAAGAAACAGCTCTATGGCTAACACAAGTTGAAAACTGCTGAAATATGTGGACCTTGCTACCTCTCTCGTTTTTTTTCTTTTTAAGTAGTTTCAGCTTTTGCTCTCTTCTGGCCATCTTCATACATGAAGGTCTCCTCTCTAAAGGAGGGGAAGATGAAACAAGGCAACTTTGCTTTTTATAGAAAAGAAATTTTAATTGACACATAATAATTTTACATATTTACAGTGTAATATTTAGAGTATGAAATGTTGATACATGTATACAACGCATAATGATCAAATCTGGGTAACTTGCATCTCACTTACGGCCTTTATCATTTCTTTGTGTTGGTAATATTCAAAATTTTATCTCCTCCTGAACCTCCCAGATAACTTACAATTTTTGCGACTTCCTTTCATTGCTAAATTATCTTTTTGTTTGTTTTTTAAAGACAGGATCTCATTCTGTCACCCAGTCTGGAGTGCAGTGGTGCTATCACAGCTCACTACAGCCTCAAACTCCTGGGCTCAAGAGATCCTCCCACCTCAGCCTCCTGAGTCACTGTGACTACAGACACATGCCACCACACCTGGCTGATTTTTTTCATTGCTAAATTCTCAAAGAATGATTCCACATTCTGCTGCTATTTTCTCTCTATGGCTCTCCTTTTAGTCCCTTATTATCTGAATTCTGGCTTCAGGACTTCATTGTAACCATGTACTTTAAGTCGTCTTTTCACTAAATTCCATTCCTATTTTTCTCAGTAGCTTTTGAAACAGTTTACTCTCCTCTTTCTTCCCTGAAGCCCTTGTGTCCCTAGTTTTCAGGAAAAAAAATGATGAGATTCAAGTATATCTCCTCCTCCGGCTGTTGCTTCCTTGACTCTTCCTGTTCCAGAATAGTGGTGGGTGTCCAAGTTCCCAGACATTTTCCCCTTCCCCTCTTCATCCCTCCCTCTGAAATCTTGTTTTGTTTCAGAGCACCTGCTGTCACACTTTGAAGACTCACAGTATAACTATAACCTGTCTTTGGCTCCAGTACCCTAGCTTCAATTGCCTGCTGGACACTTCATTTCAGATGTCTGGCAATCATTGATATCGAGAAATGAAATCATTAATCTAGTCCCCAAACTCCTTCTCCCCTCAGACTTCCTGTTTATGTTATGGCATCAACAAGCCAGCAGCACTAAGATTGAACATTGCCCTTATACTTGCCTGATCCTTTGTCCTCATTTCACTACTCCCATATCAGATCAGCCACAAATTGGTATTGATTTTTTTTCACCTAATGCCTCTGAAATCTTTTCCTCCTTCTTCACTTCTTCCTCTAACATACTAGTCAAAGTCCTTTAATATGACAATTGCTGAAGTCTTCTGGCATTACTTTTCCAGACTTATTTTCCAAGTCTCCCTTACTTTAAATCATTACTTAACTTTAGTCTAATGTGTAACCTCATAGGTAACTGATTCCATCTCTTGTCTCAGTTCTAAGAAGTAGGAACTCCAAGAAGAGAGAGTCTCATTTTGAATCAAAGGCCTAGCCCTGGTTTAGTTGGACACAACCTGGGAGTCGTGGTTATGCCAAGGTTTGCCTTTTCTGAGTATAAATAGGGCAATTTTTCTATGTAGGAAGTACAGGCAAGGAGAAAATTATTTCTGGTACTAAGAAAATGCTGTCGATGCCGGCACCAGGAAAAGGGTGGTAGAGAGTATTTGGCCATGCTTCAGACCTGCAATAACTAACCTCCATCTTTCTTAATGTACATAGAACATAAATGACACCTGGGATTTTCTCAAATTTAAGCAAACATAGTCTCCTCCCACTTCTAGGCAGGCTGCAGCCTGTAAGCTCCCTGCCTTCTGAGATATCCTGGAGTGGCCTGAAGGTCTGTACAGGAGTGGTACATTTGCTAAATATTTGCCATGGCCAAAATTATAACCAATTTAGGTTTCTTTCTTGGCATATTTCACTTTGAGGATATAACATATGGTAATCATATTAAAATGTTAGAAACCAAAGCCTAATATTTTCCTTTCTTGATTGTTTTAGCAATGGCTAGGATAAATATAAAGCCAGAAAGACACTAGTTATGACAACTGGAAATTCACATTTTTTTCTCTTTACTAAGAAGTTTAGGATTCTATACTGTCATAACTAAAAGTTGACATTCATATCATAAAATAAATATTAAAATTACAATGAACCATTTTAAAAGAATGGGGAATTTAATAGGATTTAAGGTTAAGAACTTGAAATAAATTGTCAACAAAGGTAAGAAAATGGAGTGTCTCCACATTTCTAAGATCTAAAGAAAATTTGGAGAACATGTAAGTTAAGCATGCTTATTTTTATTTTTGTAGCTTTATTGAGATACATTTCACACACCCTAAAATTCAATCCTTTAAAGTGCTCATTTCAGTAATTTTGAGTATATTCAGAGTAGTACAACCGTAACCAGAATCTAATTATAGAACATTTTTCTCACCCCAAAAATAAAATCATTAGCAGTCATTCCCCAGCCGCAGGCAACTACTAATCTGCTTTCTGACTCTATGGATTTGCCTATTTACCTATTTACCATGCATTTCACATATTTACCTATCTACTATGCATTTCACATGTATCATATGACTCCATATGATATATGGTCTTTTGTGACTGGGCTCTCTCATTTAGCATGTTTTCAAGGTTCATCCATATTGTAACATGTATCCATTCTTCATTCCTTTTTATGGCTGAGTAATACTTCATTGTGTGGATATACCATATTTTGTTTATCTGTTAATCAACTGATGGACATTTGTGTTGTATCTATTTTTTGGCAATCATGAATAATGCTGCTATGAACACTCATTTCACCATGGAAATATGTTTTCATTTTTCTTGCATGCATACCTAGAAATAGAACTGCTGGTTCATATGGTAACTCTATGTTGAATATTTTGATGAACTGCCAAACCATCTCCAAAGTAGCTGCACCATTTTACATTTCCACCAGCAATATACAAGAGTTTCAATTTCTGCACATCCTTGACAACACTTGCTATTGTCTTTTTTATTTTAGCCACCCTAGTAAGTGTAAAGATATTTAACTATGATTTGGGGCCACCTTTATTTTTGGTACGAGCAAACTGAAGACTTGAGTCTTATGCTCTGTGTCCCAGCTAGTCAGAGGCAAAATCTGATCTGCAGAGATGTATTGTTTTAGAGAAAGATATGGAAGGATATCTAACTAATTGTTACTCTTGGTTACTGAAAGTAAAGAGTAAGGAAGAAAAAGGAAAGACACTATTAACTTTATATTCAGCTATTGTTAAAAGGAGCAGTGTATGAATATGTATTACATTAATAAAGGAAAACGTCAAAAACAAAATGAGAAACTCTGTGTCTTCTCATATTTTTTTTAAAGGCAAGGTATTGCTGTGTTGCCCAGGCTGCAGCACAATAGCTATTCACAGGTGCTATCATGGTATACTGCAGCCTCAAACTCCTGGACTCAAGCTATCCTGCCTCAGTCTGTGGAGTAGTTGGGATTACATACATACACCACCATGCCTGGCTAGCTGTTTCCTGATTTCCAGGCATTGTTTGTTGTTGTTAATTCTTTTGAGAGTTTGGGTTAAAGTCTTTCTGTGCATAAAGATTATATAAATATGCAAACTCACAGATATATATATATATATATATATAATGTTGATATTAGATAACACATTTATAATATTATATATATAATGTTGATATTAGATAACACATTTATAATATTATATATATATATAAATA
The DNA here is from genome assembly GCF_001698545.2 of Rhinopithecus bieti. NCBI lineage: Eukaryota > Metazoa > Chordata > Mammalia > Primates > Cercopithecidae > Rhinopithecus > Rhinopithecus bieti. Next base: position 446,460 of record NW_016804965.1, read on the forward strand.
CTTAAAAACTAGCAGGGCCAAATCTGGCTAAATGAAGTCTGAGTATTCTGTGGAAAGTGCTATACTATGGCTAATGATTGGCTGAAATGTTTGAATAAAGGTGTTACACTACCAGTGTTTTCAGGCTATGGATCATTTGGCTGGAAGAAGTTTGGTGTGTGTGTGTGTTACCAAAATGCATTAGAGATATGGTGGGTCATACTCTCCTTGCAATCCTTGAACATAGTTTAATAAACGAAAAAGGCTTAGGACTCGATCAGCTCAAGTAAGCACAGGTTGTGCCACTTGGCAGATTTGTTGCCATGCTTCTGGGAGCTGAATTTTCTGATCTGGTGTAACAATCTATAAAGAATCACTCACACTTGTTTAACAGTTCACAAACCTTTATTGAGTTATTCTTCCAGTACAAGGAGCACAATAGATTTAAATAATTCCAAATGCTTAATAGCAATACAAGCATGTAGATTAAATACAGGTCTTAAAGGGGATAAAATTCATGAAATTGTTGAAAACTAAAACTCAATGCTTCTTTTATACATTCTCTCAAAACTTCAATCTGTTACATAATTTGATTTGTTAAGGACCATGTTGTTCCTTACTGTGTGAGCAAACTTTCCTGTGGTTTTATAGCAGAGCACAAGTAAGAGACAGAAAGAGAGAGAAGCAACAGAGCAGGATCTTAAAGTTCTCTCAATCCAGTTATTACCACTAATTAACTATATACTGCCTGTAAGATTTATACTGGAGAATACAAATCTAATAAATACTACAGAAAAAGGATCTCACTAAGAATGACAAAAATTCATTGAGTAAGGGGCAGGCACAGTGGCTCACACCTACAATCCCAGCACTTTAGAAGGCCGAGGTGGGAGGATTGTTTGAGCCCAAGAATTCAAGACCAGCCTGGGAAAAATAGGGAGACCCCATTTCTAAAAAAATAAAATAAAATTAGCTGGGCATGAAGGTGCATGCCTGTGGTCCCAGCTAATCAGGAGGCTGAAGCAGGAGGCTCACTTGAGCCCAGGAGGTCGAGGCTGAGGTGAGTTGTGTTTGCCTTACTGTACTCCAGTCTGGGCAACACAGCAAGACTCTGTCTCAACAAAACAAAACAAAATTCAAGCAGCAGTGGAAGTAGAAGAGTGTCTCCATGCTTTTTCTGCAATAACCTTCATTATGAAAGTCAGTCAGTAGGAAACCAACAAGAGCGAATAGCACTTTATGAGGACTTTGGGTATGTGTTTGGGATAGAAAGGATCAGAGACATCCCATCTTGAAGAGTTAACAAGGAACGCAAATTCCAGAGACAAGAATCTACCACCAGCAATGTGCCTTTGCTTGCCGCAGAATTTCAGACATTTGGAATGAAGACTAAAATTAACTAATCATCGTAACAAGAATTTATACAGCCAGCACCAAAAACAAACTGGTTCTAGGACAATGTAATAATCTGTAGCTTGACATGGTCTGACACTAGTTATACTTTCTAAGGAGCGAAATTTATGAATATACTTGAGATGAAAAGTATGCTCCCCTGGACAAAGCCCTGGATAAGTAGATAGGAAAGGCAATTCAATTCAGTTATTTATTGAGTATCTTACCATACATGTTTTGGGATTGTGTGGACTGGAGAAAATTCCTCTAATATAAATGGAAGAGTCTATTTTTAAAATCTAGCTGGTAAAAAAAGAAAACGAAACAAAATAATAACCCGAGTTCACAGCTAGGCTTTAAAAAAATGCTTAGCATTAATATTCTTCCATTGCTAAGCAACTAATAGGATATTTCAGAATGAGAGAAGGAAGTGGAGCCAAATAAACATAGTAAAAATTAAAATATACAACCAATCCACATACTTTCCCTTAAATAATCCCATCTACACCTATGCACATCATATCCACCATCAGAAAATATGTTGTTATTTTTAAAAATACACGATCTCCTTGTCTAGCTTATAGTACTTTGACTATTTTTTCCTTTTCTTACTAAATTCATTTCTTATTTGATTAATTCATTATGTCAGATGCCAGGTATCAGCTTGACTTAGCTCATCTCATCTCATTCAAAGGCAGATCCAAGTTTTGTAAGGTCAAAAGCTTATACAATTTGGGGGCTCTCTTTACAGAAAATAATACAAAATTACAAAATACAAGAATATGGAAAATTAGAATGATAATAGAAATCACAATAAATTTTAAAAAATTAAATGCTGACAAATACTATAAATATTACAACTCTAGGAAATTGACATAATTTCATTAACTAGCTGCCTAACATACCTTTATAATTGTTTTCTGTTTCATTTTTTGGTTTAATGCTCTTTGGTAGCTTCTTTATACAATAGCTATTTTGTAGTATCATCTTCTGTAATGCAACTAGAAAAACACTTCAGTCTTTTTTGTAGTATAGTTGATCAAAATTTGTTTTCCATATTGAGGTTTGGGATATATAAGTCATTCAACCTCGTACACAGACATACTCATCATTTTTAGTACAGCTACAGGTGTTTGCCCTAAAAATCAAAATATTCTGATTGATTCTATTTCACACAATTCCCATCCCAAAAGAAAAATAAGTATATTCGTGTGCTGATCATTGGAGATGTTGCATTATCTTATGCACTCCAACTAGAATGCTACAGTTATGCACAGGCTTCAATGCAAACCAAATCCTCTGCTTACAATTTTCTACATCTGAGAATAGGAGGAATTTTTCATAGACTAACTTATGACATTTTAAACACGCTTCTCTACCCCTTACCTACACACTCCTGGTAAGAGGTGTAATAGGACAGCGGTTCCCAACCTTTTTGGCACCAGGAACTGGTTTCGTGAAAAAGAATTTTTCCGTGGGCGGAAGGGACAGATGGAATGGTTTCATCTTCATATCATCAGGCATTATTTAGAATCTCCTAGGAGCACACAACCTAGATCCCTCGCATGTGCAGTTCACAATAGGGTTCGTCTAATGCTGCCGCTGATCTGACAGGAGGCAGAGCTCAGGCAGTAATGCTTGCCCTCCACTCACCTCCTGCGGCACGACTCGGTTCCTAACAGGTCATGTGCTGGTGCGAATCAGAAGCCCGGGGGTTGGGGGCCCCTGCAATGGGAGACATTCATGACGTACAAACATTGGCTTGGCACCTTTATATCATGGCGCTAGGTGGCTCAGCATAGTGGGTGGTAGAAGTATTCCTGAAAACTATTCATTTGCTAGGACACCTAGCTATAACTACTAATCACAGAAATGATCACAAACCACATAAATATAACCCATGAAATGTAAATTAAGTATATCACCAACTTAATTTTCTCTTATCAGTACCCTAAAATATACAACATTCCCTCTCCAACACCACTAAACACAAGGGCAAGTCAGAGAGGTAAGAGAGCACTGTTAACTGAGGGTGGCTAAAATATCTTTTTCTGTGCGCAAATTTATAAAAGCATATGACACGTGAATACATTGCTAAGGTCTGTCCCAAAGCCTTAGGAGGAGCTGTTTTTAAAAGGGAGCCTGATAATTCAGCCTCAGCAGCTCAGTCCATCTGCTCCTGACCTCATCTTGCCCCACTTAGGGAGCGCCTACTGTGTGAGCAGCACACAGAGAGACACCTACAACTCCACATGGAAAGAAATCACAGGATCTGAAAGGAGTTAGGGCGGCTTTACCAGAAGAAAACAAAAAGTTCACTTTCTATTATGGTGAACAAACTTTACTTTACAATTAGAGCTGTATTCCTGTGAGTCTTCAGGAATCCTCAATAAAGTGGCCTTGGGACAATAAAGGGAAATTACCTATTGAAGAGAAAAAGGAATAAATGCCATGGAAATGAAATCCAGGCCCAATGAATCAGGACAATGATCTGAGTGGCCACCCAGCACTGTTGGCTCAGAGCTGCTATCATGGGTGTGTGGCAGGCAGGGCAGCACCTGGGGACTAGAGGAAAAGAGACCTCAAAAGGGGAAATGGAAAATGCCAAACATCCACTGTGCTATCTTGACAGTTTATGCCTGCGACAGATCTTACCGGGTGGCTCATGCCTGTAATCCCAGCACTTTGGGAGGCCAAGGCAGGTGGATCAGTTGAGTCCAGGAGTTTGAGACCAGCCTGAGCAATATGGCGAAACCCTGTCTCTACAAAAAGTACAAAAAAAAAAAATTAGCCAGGCATGGTGGCAGGTGCCTGTAGTCTCAGCCACTTGGGAGGCTGAGGTGGAAGGATTGCTTGAGCCCAGGAGAAGGAGGCTGCAGTAAGCTGAGATTGTGCCACTGCACTCCAGCCTGGAGTCCAGATCTGTCAAAAAAAAAAAAAAGAGAGAGAGAGCAAGAGAGAGACAGATAGACAGACAGACAGAGAGAAAGGTGTTTTAACTTCCTAGAAGAAAGTTGTCCTTCCATTAGATCAAGACTTATTTGTGCCTGAAGGCAGATAATATGGTTTGGCTCTGTGTCTCCATCCAAATCTCACCTTGAATTGTAATAACCCCCATGTGTCGTGGGAGGAACCCAGTGGGAGATAATTGAATCATGGGGCTGGGTCTTTCCTGTTCTGTTCTCTGATAGTGAATCTCAGCAGATATGATGGTTTTATAAAGGAGAGTTCTCCTGCACATACTGTCTTGCCTGCCACCATGTAGGATGTGCCTTTTCTTCTCCTTTGCCTTCCACCATGATTGTGAGGCCTCCCCAGGCATTGGAACAGTGAGTCCATTAAACTTCTTTCTTTTAGAAATTACCTGGTCTTGGATGTGTCTTTATTAGCAGTGTGAGAACACTAATACAGCAGAGGAGTGATTGGATGACTTCTTAAGTCATTATTCATTGATCTATGATATAATAGGAAAGAAGGATGAAAATATGTTTTCAAAGAAAATATATCTACAATATTTGTGATTCCACAAATAAAAAATATCTTTTCTTATTTGTAAAATAAAAATGCTCTTTATGAATCACATAAGCTGAGCCTTTCAATATTTAAAATGTTATCATTTTCCCACTCAAACAGAAAAAAAGCTATAAGAATTTTAAATGTGCCTTGAAAAAAAAACATAGAAAAATCACCAAAATGTTATTCCCTGATATTTCCTAATAGATTCTTTTGAAGTCTTTTTTCATTTTCATGTGAATAGGAATAAAACAGAATTTTGCAAATATGCTTAAGTAATTTGTAAAATCTGAATTCGTAACAGGCAATTAAGCTAGGAAAACCAAAATTTCTTTTGCAATAAGTCTCTTGATAAAAATTACAGCTTTAATGATCCTTAGAACACTAAAAGAGAAAAGTCGTGGAATTTCAACGGTACCTACTACTTTCTTTTGTTGGGTTATTCAATCTGTTGGCAAATGAAAGCTTTTCTTTCTTTTTCANATAGATTCTTTTGAAGTCTTTTTTCATTTTCATGTGAATAGGAATAAAACAGAATTTTGCAAATATGCTTAAGTAATTTGTAAAATCTGAATTCGTAACAGGCAATTAAGCTAGGAAAACCAAAATTTCTTTTGCAATAAGTCTCTTGATAAAAATTACAGCTTTAATGATCCTTAGAACACTAAAAGAGAAAAGTCGTGGAATTTCAACGGTACCTACTACTTTCTTTTGTTGGGTTATTCAATCTGTTGGCAAATGAAAGCTTTTCTTTCTTTTTCATTTTTCTCTGTGAATATCATTCTCCAGACAAGGTTCTCACAATCATTGTCCTGGTGACGTCACATCTTCCATGGCAACATTTTGCCAGTTTATTGTTAATAAGCTAAAGTAATTCTTGGTAGCTTTAAAAAAAAAAAAAAAGATTACATATCCACTTAAAATGTTAGATATCTATTTATTTTCATACGACATTGAATGAAATACTGCAGAAGGGGATACTTTAATGCGTAAGCACAGATTGAAATTTAGGTCAATCTGAGAAGGCCAGATAACATGCTAGAGATTTTAGAAATCAGTGCCAAGATTATGTAGTGATAACGCTCTCTCTTCTGGTCCTTTGTACTTGGGGTGCATGAACACAGGCTTCATGAAAAGTCACCTACAGAGGTAAACAGCAACTGTGGCTTTTGAAAGCAACAGATTCTAAATAACATTATTTTAAGAAAGAGGATATGAAATTACAACTACGTAAAATAGATTTACCTACCAACAAGACTGGAAAGTTATGTGCAAAAATAAAAAAGAGTTGGAGTGCTTTGGGGTGAGAGAGCGATTTTTTTTTCAAAAAAGTTTTTAATTTTGTTCTCTTGGCATCTCAATAACAGTTATTTGAAAATGAGTACATCATCGCGTTAGGAGAGGCAGGTAGTCTGTTTGCTGGCAGGGTGTGCCCTTGGCTGCAACCTTTGGGCCCTGTGTCTTGGAAAACCTACAGGACAGTGACTTCACTCTCAAAGGAATAATTAAATCTGATAATTTATTTCAATAGCTCACTAGGAGGGAAACAGTCACAGCAATAATTTTATAAGCTTAACGCCTCTCCCAAACTGCCTCAGAGGTTCCTTTTTGCCTGGTAGCAGGAAGACTGAGCCTCCTCCCAGCCACAACCACCTATAACAGATGCCATAGGGGCCTTAATGCCAAGGTCTAGAGAACCACCTACAAACTTGCGGACTTTGTGAGATTTTGTTAAAACAATAAATGATCAATTACATTTATTAAAGGTTAGAAAAGAGAAAACAGCACTGAAGAAGTAAAAATAGCATAATGTCACTTGACTAAAGCATTTGTATAATTTTGAATTTAAGAAATAATATAGTGTTATTTCATTTAAATGCATAATTGTATTAATCAAGAGTAAAGACTTGGAACGAGGAAACTATAAAGGAGTTTAAAACATACTTCATGAATTAGTAGAAATTTGACATCACAAAAGATTCAAAGTTGTGTTTGCAGTTTGCCTTTCAAGTCTTGTCTGTTTCTGGAATACTTCTGATGATTTTATCTCTTGTTAAGATGATAGACTTACGGGAGGCTGAGGCAGGAGAATGGCGTGAACCCGGGGGGCGGAGCTTGCAGTGAGCAGAGATCGCGCCACTGCACTCCAGCCTGGGTGACAGAGGGGAACCCCGTCAAAAAAAAAAAAAAAAAAAAAAAAAGATGATAGACTTAAAGCATTCTTTCTGTTTTGTCTTTCTCTTTCTGTTCTCCTGTTTTCCTTCCTTTCTTCTTATCTATCTATACATAATTTCCTCCAAGTTATCTCTTCTCTGAGGTAGCATAGCATTAGGTTACCACTATGTGTATGTTAGTGGTTAAGATCCGTGACAGGGAGAAACTGTAATTAAAGCTGAGACCTTTCAGAAGTGACTTTACCCTACCCTGTACAGACTTTGTCAGAGACCATATCTCTTAAGCCAGGATGCTAGGCCAGGATTTCTTTACAAAACCACACATAAGGGAAAATACATAAAAGAGTTTTGAGTCTCATATGAGAAAAGTACTACACAAATAAAAGATTAGAATTTCTTTTAGCAGCCTTTGGGTTTTTTATATTAAACAATCTGTATTTGAAAAACAGTACTTAACAATCCTAATGCAATCTATCAAACTCCAATAAGAGCAATTTCAGCATCAACTAATGAATCGTAGCTAAACAAGAGATCAATCACAAATGCTGTAAAGGTAGCAGCACCGGCTGATGTTCTGCAGAATCTCCGGGCATTCAGGGCCTAGCTACAGGGAAAACAGAATCAACCCAGCAGGTGCTCTGGAACCAAGACCTCACATTGTGACTCACATCCCTCCTGGGGGCTCTCGGGGTCTACAGTCCCCCTGGTACTTCCAGGCCCCTGTGGGCTCCGGGCAGAGCCCCAGGAGCCAAAGGACCTCTCAGGAAAGACTGGAAGTTAGACTTGCAGTCAGCCAGCTTCTGCCTGTTGCTATCATTTTCTTTCTGGAGCACCTGGAACACTCTCTCAGTGGTTGTGGTGGCCATCCAGCCCTTCCGGGCCATTTATCATGGAAGAACATCTCCCTCTGAAAACTGGAAGTGTCTTTCTTCAATTCATGGGTCAGGTCTTGAGACATCTTCTTGTGGCAGTCGTGGGTCTGACAGACATGGTTCAAGTTTCCCTGCACCTAGAAAAGTTTCTGGTCAAGGACCAGGAAGTAGGCATCCTCCTCCCCCATGGACTCTCACTGAGGCTCCATGAACCTGAAGTTTTTATTGTCTTCCCAGGAATATGGGTTTGACAAGCCAAACATTGGTCATAAACAATTTTAGCAACTTAGAAGTCACCACACCAATATATATTTAATTTGGATCATTTTATCTTTTCCATGATAAGTCATGGAATGCAGAACTTTTAAAAACAAAAGATTTAAGGACTCATGGGGATTAAGGTGCCCATCCTGGTTCTCCATGAGTCCATGTTTAACATTAGACTTTTGTCCTCTTGAATACCAGTTGTGTCTCCAATTAGGTACATAGCACTGATAACTGATGGGTTATCATAGGTAATTTAAATTAGACCAGGGAGTTCATTCAAATTGTGTATCTAAACAGTTTCAGTATTGGCTTATTTAGCGTGAAAATTTGGCAAAATATTTTCTTCATATTAAATTAATTTTTGTTCTACTTGGGTTAGTAGTTTTATAAACCAGTGAGTCTTTTCATTAAAGTTCCAGAAATTTTTATCCAGTTCAAGTGATATGATTCTAAAGTTATCAGAAACCTGTATTTAAGAGTGCTTTTCAGAGTCCTTTCCATCCTTTCATGTACCTCCTTAAAGATACCATATTCTAGAATTTTCTGTGCTTGTGAAGTTTTCAGAAACTGCATCAGAATTAAGCAATTAGGTATGGGAATGACTTTATTTATTTATTTATTTTTTATTGAGATGGAGTCTCGCTCTGTCACCCAGGTTGGAATGCAGTGGTGTGATGTTGGCTCACTGCAACCTCCGCTGCCTGGATTCAAGCGATTCTTTGCTTCAGCCTCCTGTGTAGCTGGGATTACAGGTGCACACCACCACACCCAGCTAATTTTTGTATTTTTAGTAGAGACAGGGTTTCACTATGTTGGTCAGGCTGGTCTTGAACTCCTGATCTTGTGATCTGCCCTCCTTGGCCTCCCAAAGTGCTGGGATTACAGGTGTGAGCCACCACGCCCAGCTGCGAATGACTTTAAATAGTCATAAAGATACAATTGACAAGGAAATTTTATTATTTCTGTGGTCTACAATAACTTAACCTAATAACCATGATTATTATTGATAGCATACATTCAGACACATTAGAATTTTAGAAATCTCATACAATTTTGAAACATGTTAATCATATTCATTAAAATATAAGCTGAAGAAAGTGAAACATTATTTTGATTTGTCAGTGCTTCCCATGTAAACTTAACATGCCAGATAATCCTCTTTACCTCTCTTTTGGATGCTTCACGGACCCTCTGCACCACCCTAAAATTAGAGGTCAGAAAAGAATTTTGAAGCTAAGATTTGATTTTGGGAAACCTGTCAAATATGTCAAAGGTTTAAAATACTTGACCAAAACAGGATCACAGGCCACCAAAAAACAAGTCATTTATTTAACCAAAGTGATTTTAAAACCAAAGATTTTTGAAACCAAAAACTTGTACTCTTTGAT